>NC_141385.1:12448700-12627791 GCF_017979445.1 Akebia trifoliata | reverse complement strand
TAATGATAGAAATCCACTAGAAGGAGACCTAAGTTATTATGGAATATTGAATGATATAATAGAGTTGAACTATTATGGGTGGAAGCATGTGGTATAGTTTAAGTGTTAATGGGTTGATGGCACAACAAGAATAAAAAATGAGTACTTAGGGTTCACTCGTGAATGTGATGTGGTTGTCCAATACTAGAGCAAGTGAATATGATTAATCGTTTGTGCTAGCATCTCAATCCATGCAAGTTTTCTACATTAAAGACTCCATGGATTCAAATTGGCATGCAAACAAAGCCAAGAGATTTTTTTGAAATGCATGGTGATTGTTCTACAAATGATATTGAAGAAAATTTACCAATCTTGCCTTGTGATGATCCAAGTGCGGTGGAAGCCTTGATTATCGGGGACTACAATGTAACTTGTGATAGATCAGATGTGCATGGAACAACTATAGATCAGATGTTCTCCCTCCTTTGATCCCGACCTTCTTTCCTTCTTTGCAAAATTCTCTTTGGATTGTCCAAAAATAGTGGTGATAATGGGGCTTGTTCTTGAGCTATATTTTATTTGAGTCACAACTCTCAACTATGGGGTATCACTTCATCTCATCCAACTAACCCAAAAACAACACCATCATCACCACCATACATAAAATTTCAGAGAGAAAAGAAAAGAAAGAATCAAAATAATGAGAAATTACTTTAGTTGTTTTTCTTTTGTTCCTGCCACAAGGGTGGTAGATCAAAATCCACCCGCTCAAGTGGCTGGGTGGTCTCACTTCCATGGAGTTTTTCATGAAAATAAAAGGAATAGAAATAGAAAAAGGGGTCTCATGGCTTGAGTTCCATTATTTTACAATCAAATTCAAGACTGTAAAATTAAATAAATTAAGAAAGCTCATAGTGAGAATGTTAGAAAATCAGTGAGAAAGATCCAATAAAGCTTATAGAACTTTTATAGATTTTGACAGTTTCTACATTTTCCCTCTCAAAGAGAAATAAACCAAAGAAAATTAAAAAATCTCAAAGAGGCAGAAAAGTCTCAATATTGCTCAGGGCCTCCTTATTTACAAAATTACAAGGAGATTCTGTTACAAAATAATCCTTAGGGAATTACCAAAATATCCCTTAAAAAAAGTTGTTGGCCAAAACCATACCCATTCGTTATCAGTAGAAAGCCAGCATTTTTATGTTTTCTTGCTTTTTTTCCTTCTTATTGGTAATTAGTCCTATATTCTTCCCTCCTTCATTGCTTCTGTTCCAAAGTTTGGCCAAGTTTTTGTCTATTTCAAACACTAAATGGAGTGGGACCAAAGTACCCTACAACATACAAAGTCCCATTGATGCTTACCCGCCAAAGAAGAGCTTAAGGGTGAGCATCACAACCTTCAAATCTAGTATTCAGTGCAAAGTGTCCCCCAAGGAAGGGAAGATTTAGGCAACATAACTGAAATTGGGGGGAATTGGCATTACTTTGGAAGTGATTGAATGTTTGCTATGTTAAGTGAATGGGCATTCACTTAACTATTCAGTGTGTATCCCGAGGATGTTTAAAAGCCTTTACAAGGGGGAAAAAGCCTGATTGAGCTCTTTACCATTTCAAAACTTCCCAAGTGTTTCTTTTTTTGTACTCTTAAGCAAACTCAGACGTTCCAATATCGTTTCGAGCATCCAAGGATTTTTCTTGCATCTAAACAATCCAAGTTTCCTAATCTTTTCTATTTCTCAATTGTGATTTGATCACAGTTTGTTTTAGCTTGGACAGTAGGATTAGGTTGTAATGGTGGGTAGGGTGTGGTGAAAGAGATGCTCAGGATGATTGAGTTAAAAATAGGAAGATGATGGGGAGGAAAAAATTATGGAATAAATACCTTGTTGACAGTGGGGAAACAAAAACCTGAAATGGGACCTAGGACTTAAATAGAGGCACTAGGGGAGACTGAGAACCATAATAAGACTTCTTGATCGATGCTATGTAGATTGCAGAAATGTAGATTGAACAAATATTATAATAAAACTTTGGTAAGTAGGATTCGTTCTATAGGGACAATCGTGATTCAAATGTTTATTCGAATTGAAATCAAAATAGAATTTTGCAAAACAGATTTTTAAAATAGGTTAGAAAATACAACTAAGAAATGAAATAAAATTGAAATGAGAGTAAGAATAGAGATTGAAAATAATGTAAAAGGGACTTAAAGAGTCAAATTAACTTTTGCAAGTCATCCTAATGCTGAATAATTCTCATTTTTAACTCAATCCACGTAACAAATCGTTGTTCGTGGATTGGAAGATAAATTGATTAATTACTTGAACGTAACTAAAAAAATAGCAATTATGAATCCTAAACTTAGAGGAGATTATCCAACTTATATTTTAAATTCATTACAAAGCATGATTAAGCTTGAACTCATCTAAGTAATAATCATCAAAGTTAAAATTGGAGATACAAAGTTGATGATCTCACCTTAAGAGATTTCACAAGAAGACATTTAAAGCAGAAATGATGAAATTAAAACAAAAATATTAAGATGAACTCACTCTGGCATCAATGACCTCTCTAAGGAGAGTCTAGCTGATCATCACGAGAAACAAATTACAACAATAGTAAAATAAAAGAAACATGGTAGAGAAGAGAATAAGAAGAGTTTATGTTACAATTTGATTCCTTCTTGATGATACATTAATGGAGTTACAAGGAAATTTAAAGAATAAAGATGAAAAAAAAAACACTCTTGAGATCTCACTTCTACAATAACTCCTTCTCTTAAAGAAAAACTAGAAAATTACAAAGAAATTAAGAAGAAGAAGAGAAACAAGAGAATGACCATTTCTCTAGAGATTGATGCTCTATTTATAGAGAAAAATGTGTGTAGAAGAGTCCAAAAGTAACCTCCACTTTTCTTTGCATAAGAAGACAAAAGAGGAGAACATGAGTTAAGGATTAGGGCATTCCAAAGTAGGCCCAAATATTTTTGCCTTGAGATTTAGACCCCAAAATGCTGATTTTCTGCATAAGAAACACATGTAATTAGATTTATGAAATTATTTATGTATAATTAAGCCTAATTATCATCTAATAACATGCAATGTGATGTTTCGAGGCTTATCATGATTATTGCCTTAATACGGAGAAATATGGACAAAAATTAAGATAAATGTTTGGGAAATGTGCGTATAATTCAATGTTTTGAGACACTTATCACTTCTAATAGGTTAACGAGGACAAAATAACCAAGTTGGACAGGAAAAAGGGTTTGTGCACAATGGGCATACCCATGGGTTCTATGAGAAACCTAGGGCTTTCAATAGGAGCCCTAGATTGAATTAGAGACTCAAAAAGCTAGGGTTAGGGTCATTAGACTAAAACGACACCAAAAGAACCCAAAAATGGATAGTAGGAGGTCGTAAGAAAAAAAACAAAAACTTGGCCTTGAAAGGGAATGGGCATTAGCTTGGTGAAAACGAATGGAAAAAAGATGAGGCAATACCCTTGATAGCAAATGCATTCGCTATAAACTTGATTAAAAAAATGCTAAGTGTTGAAAAATAACAAATAATGTGTAGTATCCCTGATAGCGAATGCATTCACTTAAACATAGCGAATGGATTCACTTTGCTCCCAGACTTGGTCAAATTTTCCCCTTACTAATTTTTTTTCTAAATCTTCTAAATTTTTCTTCAATCCAAAATAGACACACCCCAAGATCTATTGTTCCACTATTCTATTATGAGTATGATCCATCAACTCTAGGATATAAGGTGTAGGAGTTCACTATAGTCTTGATCCATAGGAATTGGACAAGCCTTGAAGGTAACTCATGAATATTAAAACAAGATAAGAGAATTAAAATCAAATAATAGTAGAACGTAAGCTTGCTCTAGGATTTTCCACTCTCTGATAGAAGGGAGATTAGCTTAAGGTCTACAAGTGATAGAGAAGGATATATGGAGAATAACAAGTTTTACTTCATTGAATAAATGTAATTACACTATTTTCATCACTTTCTCTCTTACAAATTTACAGAACTTAATGGAAAACCTAATCGAGAAATAAAAAATACAGGAGAAAATGATAAGGGCCTTAGGTTAAAGGAGGAGGGGTCTCCAAGAAAAGGAAGACAAAGGGCCTTTTCTACACTGAGAAAATGATGTATTTATAAAAATTTGACGTTTTAAAAGGATTCATTTTGAGCCATCACTATTGCGGATAAGATCACGTGTGGAGCAAGACCCCAAAAAAATTGGGCGATTCATCTGAATTTCACTATCATACCATGATGACTCACTGCCACGCGTTGACATCGTCATTGTTTGGGTTGGATTTTGACTGGGTTGCCCCATTTGTCCTCTTGGTTGGAACGTAAAATTACTTTCTTGATTTTGGGTTCATCTTCGATGGTTTGCTCTTTAACCTACACAATGAACATGCGTATAATCATGATTTTTCGACAAATGCAATTATTCACATGCAACATCTTCATTCGAGGCTTAACATGATTATTTACTTAACACAACAAAATAGGAATAAAAACCTACATAAATACTTGGAAAAATTACGGATAAATCAGTGTTTTAAGACGTTGATCCTACCTCCAAATTTATCGTTTTCTAGTTCCTAAAAAATAAATTACCACTTTCGCAGGCATCTCGACTGCATTAACAAATGTAGCAAGTCTTTAAACTACTAGGTTTCCCCTAGTGGATGAGGTTAACTCGTGAAGATTTATAGAGAATATACCCACAAAATTTAAAATAATTTTAAAGTAAAAATGGTCAAAATCAAAACTTATATTGAAAAGTACAAGTCCATTATGATTTGTTAATCATTTGGATGTAACACTTGTATAGAGTCTCAACTCTTGTATCTCTATGCACAAACTTATACTTAAATTGACTTTTAAGAAGTGGTAATTCTAACTTAGAAACTTTAGAGATTTAATTTCCTAAAATAAATTCTAACTTTCTAACTAACCAGGAATAGTTGGATTAACTTAGGGTTTAATTCTAAACTTAGCATTCAGTCTAGGGTAATGAGAAGTGTGGATGTTCACTTTAATACCTCTAGGGGACTTTATCTGTGATATTCACTGTACTCACGTTTTTATACTTGACGACTTTCACTCTACTGAAATTTTAAACTTTTAACTTGGATTCTTTTGAATATTTCTTTCTTTCTTGCTTTGGGGAGTCATTTTTTTGCTTGTTCTCTGCTTTTTCTATTTTTTTTTCTTTTCTACTCCCCTTTCACTTAAAAAAAAAAAACACAGGCAATCCTTTTCAAGGAACCTAGTCTAATTCAATGGTTATTTAAGATATATTTATCCCCATTCTATTTTTCCTCTAATTAGCTAACCAAATGAACGAGGAAGTCAAAGTTCATCAAACCTAATTTTTTATAATATTCTATGTGGAAAAAAGGTAAAAACTCACTCAATTCAACTTAAATTCTTGGTAATTTTATTAGAAATAACTTAACTTAAGGTAACTTTATTCTAACTTTTACCTAAGAGAAACACTAATGGGGACTCCAGGTCAAAGTTTTCAACTAAAGGTTCATTTAAAATTTTAGCTGACTGCTTAAAGATACAAACTAAGATCTTGAAAATAATACTACAAAGTTGCTAAATATTTTTCTTGAATTTTTTTTTTCAAATTTTGCTGATTTTGAAGTATAAAAGAAAAAAAAATAGGTAAAAATCCAATCATACACCCCCAAACTTAAACATGATATTGTCCTCAATATTTTAACATGCATATGCAAAACTGAAATTTATAGAAGAAAATAAAGTGGATTGCATAGCACCTGAAAAAGATCCTACAATCCTGTTGATACCAACACAATGTCTCCTAAAATGAGACAACATACCACCACTATCGCAGTGTCGATTATATCTATTGTATTAATCATGATCGTGTTTGTAGACACCCCATTTTTTAACTCGCCTGATTAATCAACTCGTCAACCCGATTGCGACGGTTCCTAATGATAGATGAATATTCCAATGTTTTTATTTGTTATAAGATATGTTTCAGAAATTTAGATGAGGTATCTCAAGCGAACAAAACTTTAAAAATCACGCTATGCTAGGAAAATATAACCTCAAAACGTAGAAATCATCATTCTTCAGATAAAAAGAAGCTTTACGATAAAAATGACCAAATTATTAAAATACCCCTAACATCAAAATATCCTTAGATCCCACATCATGCTTAAGAAAATTCATTCGAACACATAAAACAACAAAATAAAATCAAATAAATAATTTTACCAATTTTTACTAAATTTGATAAATTACGAAAATGCCCCTCATTAGGGTTGACAATCATTTACGCCAAAAAATTCATAAGTGATACAAACCAATAATCTCATAGAATTCTTTACGAAAAATTAATTTCAAAACATTCCAAAACATCGAAAATCGATTTTTCAACATAAAAGTTCTCTTTAGGGGTAAAATAGTAATTTTTTAATTTTAACAATTTAAAATTCTGAAATTAATAATTAAAATATTAATTAACGTAAAGTAAAATCCTAATTAAAATTAAATTTTTTTAAATCAATCAATCAAACTCTCAGGTAAAATTATTGATGGTTACTCATTTATTTAAGTGGAGCCCCTTGATATTTATTAAAGGACCCCTCCATCTGGGAGTTTAAATAATTAAAATATAATTAAGGAGGATTTTTCAAAAATAAAAAATATATTCTTTCATTGTACCTAAGAATTAAAATCCTAATCTAACGAAATCTTGTCAATCAAATAAGACTTAAGTCAAAATCCTAATTAAAATCCTAATCTAAAGAAACCTAGTCAATCAAATAAGACTTAAGTCAAAATCCTATTTCACCTTATCTAAAAGAAAACCTGGTCAAACCCTAATTCTTAAAAAAAATCTATAAATAGGAGCCTCCACAACCCAATCTCTCAGGTAAAAATAAATCCTAGAAAAAGTAGGTCAAAAAGTCCTCCTAATCTTCTCCAAACCCTAATTTTGAAGCCTTAACTCCCTACCTATCATCCAAACACCAGTTTTTACTCAAAAAATACTTAGAAATCTTTCAAAAATATTAAGAAACCTTTCAAAAAAAATATAGAAAACACTCAGATCTACATATCTCAACTTGGAGATCAGAAGCAGATCCAATGACAGAAATAAAGCAAAGAATCTCATATGGGAAGTAAAAGAGCCCTCGATCCACGGGGTGCACGGATCCACTTTTGACCTTTAAGGTTTGGGAGTCGTCACCTAGTTATTATGGTCTAGGAACCAAACTGACTCTAAAACGGATAAAAAACCAATCTACTACAGAAAAATTGAATTCGGGGATCACATTACGGAGTTGGAAGGTGTTAGGTACCAACCCCGCCCAGCCAATGTCGGTCTCTACTTATCCCAAATAAGACTACATTGCTAATGACAAAATCTAGATAAAAAATAACAGAAATGTTACCTTCGATACGTAAAGGTTCTATTCCCTCAGATCTGGTGAAATTACTCCTTGTACCATACTCCTTACTTCGTTCTATCTCCGAATCTAATTTCTGATCTCCGAGACAAGGTATCTTCTTCTTGGATCTAGATGCTTCGAATTTGTTATGGATTTTGGGGTATTTTTAAAAGGCTTCTAGTTTTTTTTAGGTTAAAATCGAAGTATGGGTGTTAGGTAAGGAGTTGGGACTTCAAAATTAGATTTTTGGGGAGGTTGTGGAGGCTTCTTCACTTACTTTTTCTAGGATTTTTTCTTTGATACGAAAATAGGGTGTGGAGGCTCCTATTTATAAAGTTTTTTAGAAGCATTAGGGTTTGATCAGGATTTCTTTTAGGATTTTAATTAGGATTTTGACTTTGGTCTTATGAGATTAAGTTAGTCTTTAGGGTTTTAATTTAGGATTTTGACTTTAGTCTTATGAGATTGACTTGATTAGTTTAGATTAGGGTTTTGATTTAGGATTTTGACTTTAGTCTTGTGAGATTGACTTGATTAGTTTAGATTAGGGTTTTCATTTAGGATTTTGACTTTAGTCTTATGAGATTGACTTTCATACTTTGACTTTAGTATTTCTTGGTTGACTTTTAATATCTTGACTTTAGTCTTACTTGATTGACTTTAAGGTTGACTTTAGTCTTAATTGATTGACTTTGATTTTTGGAGAACCTCCTTTTATTATATCTTTAATTCTTTGGGCCCCCAGATGGAGGGGTCCTTGAATAAATATCCTTACAACCATCAATAATTTTGCCTAAAAGCCTGATTGATTGATTTTTTTTATTTAATTTTTTAAATTAATTTTATTAATGTTTCACTTTACATTATTTAATATTTTATTTATTAATTTCAAAAATCTTATTTATAAAAATTGTGAAATTACCATTTTACCCCCAGAGAGGACTTTTCACGTTTTAAGTTAGTTTTTTATGTTCTAGGATGTTTTAGAATCGATTTTTAGTAAGGAATTCAATGGAAATGGTGCTTTGTGTCGTTTATGAAATTTTTTGTGTGAAATGGTCATGAACTTTATGAGGGGCATTTTCATAATTTTGTCAAATTCTGTGAAAATTGGTGAAATGATTTATTTGGTTTCGATTTGTTGTTTTATGTGTTTGAATGGGTTTTCCTAATCGTAACGTAGGGTCTAGGGTTGTTTTAATGTTAAGGGTATTTTGGTAATTTGGTCATTTTTAGTTATTTTTATCGTGAAGCTTCTTTTTGTCCAAACAATGATGATTTCTAAGCTTTTGGGATCGTATTTTCCTAGCGTAGCGTGATTTCTACAGTTTTGTCAGTTCGTGATACCTCATCCGGATTTCTGAAACACATCTGGTAACAAAATAAAGCAATGGAATAAACATCCATCATTGGGAATCATTGCGATCGGGTTGACGACTTGATTAATTAGGCAAGTACAAAAATGGGGTGTGTACAGATGCCCCTCTTTGGTAGAGGGTTGAAGCAAACTAGATAGCAAATCTATTTTGGTAGATAGTGCGATATCTGAATACCAAAGCTAGTGACAGTTCATTTTGCAGCTTGATTTAGCAATTCGTTGGGGTGTTCGGATCCTTGAGGGTAAAACTCTCCCCGGACTAAAAAAATGTCAGGTCCTTGAGCGCAAGTTCTCACTAGCAGTGTCAGATCCTTGAATTTTAGAAAATTCTCCTTGACTGATGTAACAACTGTGCAAGTGTGTGACTTAAAATCATAAATAAATTTCAAAGAACTTAAGTTGGAACTGAATAAAATCTGAGCATAAAATGAATATAAAACCGAGCATAAACTGAGCATAATTTGAGCATAGGCTGAGCATAAACTGAGCATAATTCCGAGAAAACCCTCCACGGCAATTGAGCAAAATTCAAGATAACCCTTGGTTGTGACTGAGCAAAATCCAAGATAACCCTTGGCTGTGACTGAGCAAAATCCAAAATAACCCTTGGCGACAACTGAGCAAAATCCAAGATAACCATTGGTGACGACTGAGCAAAATCCAAGATAACCCTTGGTGGTAACTGAGCAAAATCCAAGATAACCTTTGACGGCATCTGAGCAAAATCCAAGATAACCCTTGGCGGTAACTGAGCAAAATCCAAGATAACCCTTGGCAGCAACTGAGCAAAATCCAAGTTAACCCTTGCTGGTAACTGAGCAAAATCCAAGATAACCCTTGGCGAAAATTGAGTAAAATCCAAGATAACCCTTGACGGCAACTGAGCAAAATCCAAGACAACCCTTGGCGGCAACTGAGCAAAACTAGTAGAGGAATGAATGAATTTTGAGAAAGAATGAATGAATTTGGAGAAGACTGATTAGAATGAATCGGAGAACGAATAAATCTGGAAGATAATGAATCTGGAAGAGAAATGATCGAATCCAAGAATAATTGGATCTAGAAAGGAATTTGGGAACGAAAGAAGGCCATATCTCCTACTCTAGGTAAATGAATTATTAGTTAATCTCTGGGCATAGTCAAATGTGAGATCCGAAGTGCTTTTGTTTGAACCTCAAGGTTTTATCCAAAAACTTTTATGAATTTAAAACTTGAATTTTTATTTCTTTTGAACCTCAAAGGTTTTTCGAAAAACTATTATCAAGAGGATAACCTTAAGTTTGGGATTCCCATTATCTTTTATGATTAACATTGCACAAAAACAAAATGCCCCTAGTTTGACAATAAACATGGCATTGAAGATAATTGAACGCATCATGCAAAAATTAAAAAATGCCCTGGTACAAGGGGGGAAATTACATATTTAGAGGAAAAAGAAAATGCCCCTTGTATGAAGGTTTGAAATATTTGATTACTACAAGCGCAATAAAAATTCAACTTTTATTTTTAATAATTTTATTGAAGATTTTGAGTCAGACTCAAGAGAACAAAATATCTCCTTTTGAGACTCATCATAGAATTCACCTTTTTCTCTACTGGTTCACTTGGGGAAGTAGGAATTTTTAGATCGATCGTAGACAAGATACTTGTAGCTTCTGAGTCTATGCCTGGTTTAAGCTAAGTATTGAACTTGATTATTCGGACTTCTAATGTTTCAGCTCGGACTGCTCTCAGCTTGGGATTTTCTTCTGTTTTTCTTTATTGCTCTAACTTTTGCCTAGATCGCCTTTTTAGGTTTTCAATCTATCGAGCTTGCTCTATCTTTTTCCTAGATCGCCTTTTTCAGGTTTTCGATCTAGCGAGCTTTTTTTTTTTCTTGGCTCTAATTGTTGTCAAAGTTGTCCTTTCAGATTTTCAACCTTGCGAGCTTGCCTTAATTTTTACCTAAGTCGTCCTTTTCGGATTTTCAACTTAGCAGGCTTTATCATTTTTTTATCTTTTTCTTCTCCTCTGAACTTCTAGAATTACTGTTTGATCATGCTTGATATCTTCCTTGACTTTTCGTACGGTACTTAAGAGGACTTTTATAGGTGGGCTTAGGACTGGATATAAAATAAAAGGAATTTTGAGGCTCAAAAACCCAAATGCTCCTTGTGTGGCATTTCATTTAAAATTTTTCTTGAATTTTCTTCCCCATTTTGGATAATTTTTCTTTTTCTTTTGAATTTTTTTCTTTGTCGGGGAATCTATTCTTTTATTTTGATGTAGTCGGGCCTGAAGTAACTTCTCAGGTTGCCTATGTACTCCAAAATTTTGGGATCAGACCAAAACGTAGTTCAAATTTTTCCCTCCCCTGAGTTAGGTGATCGAGCTGAGAAATAAAAAGTTTTTTTTTTTCAACTTTATTTTTTTGAAAAAAGACTACAAAGCGCTAAGAAAGAAGATATTGAACTTTTGAACTGGGTAATAGGAAATTGATTCGGCCAAAGATGGCCTCCTTAAATATAGTACCGTTTGATCTGGTCAAGGTTGGTTAGATCTGGTAATTCGATTCCATCATGATCTTGAACTCTGACAGTTGTTCCCGGTAATATATTTTTTTTATGATGAACAGAACTCCCTCATTATGTTTGAACTTCCCTCTAGGGTAAAAAATAAGTATCGATTCTCTTTCAAATCTGATGATTTTTCAAAGTAGTGTTTTCTTGCTGATAGATGAATTTCTCCAATTAAGTTCAGACTTCTTCCTATGGTCGATGAGGAGTACTTAATTTTCTTTGAAGTCTGATGGTTAAATCCTTGACTTGTAAGTAACGAACTTTAACTTTCTTGTCAAACGTGCGAGCGATTCTTCTTTGATAAGTTTGCACCCTAAGTTGTTTTTCTTCAATCAAGTTTAGTTCTTTGTACCCAATGGCGAGTCTAGTCTGTTTCTAGCAGTTGACTTCAAGACCTTGAGATACAGGATTCCCTTTCAACTGGTAAGACTGTTTCTGTACCCCCATAGTATGAATGGTAGCTTCTCTGACTAATCCTGATACGATTGACACATTTTCACAATGGTTATTTTGAGACTCTTATTAGTTGCTTGCTTCGACCGTTCTATTAATCTGAGGACGATAGGGAGATGATGCCAAATCTTGAACTTTGAATATAGATCAGATATCAATTTCTTTTCAACCATTTCATTAGTCTGAGAATGTAATTTATTCTAAGAGCGCTATCATGTTGAGAAGTCTAGCACTGATACATTTTGTAACATCTTCCTTGATCTCATTTTATCAAGTTAATATCTAATTTGTGTCAGATAACACCCAAGCTTGCACCTAACATATCCTCATAGGCCCACATGAACAAGTCTTTTGAAATTTCTAAGAAAATTCATTATCCCCTTGTGTTCCTCTAGAGATAGGATGGTTTCTATTTGAATCTCTTTAGGAATTTATTTCTGTTCTGAGGTCAATGACCTTTGCTTTCTTGAGCCCGACTCTTATCTTCTTGTTTAGGAGAAAAATATATCCTTGAAGCTAGATTATTAGTTGATTCATTAATGCGCTCGAGGCATTCAAAATTTTCCTTTATCCAATCAAATTCAGAAGGGGTGACAGACACCTCTATAAACTCAATAAACTAACTCGACTCAACAAGAAAAGAGTAGACTCACTTTAAAGAAGACATGACCTTGCTAAAAAAAGGACTCGAGCTAACCCAAATGACTCATGAAAACTCAAGACAACTACCCACACCAGGCTTGATTAGGACTAAGGACTAAAACATTACTTGCAACCGACAGGGTTGAGGCACTGTGATCTTTAGGGAACAACTGGAAAATGTTGAGATATTATAAATGATTGATTTGGCGTTGACGTTCTTTCCAACTGACTGGACTAGTAACTTAGCTAGACGATAGACGATTGAGCTTAGGTACAATGAGTTACCCTTAAACCTCATTAAAGGTGAATTTGATCAATTTCAGTGTTACCCCTTTGATAACGTTTTAAATGAATCCTAAGATTTTATCGAATTCTGTGCACCAATCCATTAAAAAATTCATCAATTCAATGATTATTCAGAAGGAAAATAATTTTATTACACTCTTGAAAATTATTGAAAAATAATGTTTTTATTGAATAATTTTCTCAAATCTGATTATTTTTTATAATCATTTTCTTTTTAGAAAAACATATTTTGGTAAAATTCCAAGGTCCATGCAAAAAATGGATTTTTGGTAAAAAAACATATTTCAAAATTTTTCATGCAAAAAATAAATCTTTTGTAAATCATTTTTCCTTCTTTTTCATTTCTTTTGGAAAATGTTTTCCTTTTGTAAATCATTTTCCTTCTTTGAAAATGGGTTGAAACCCGAATTTAGTAAAGAATTTGATTTTCATTTTGATTTAAATGGTTCAGCCCATCATGATTATTAGATCGAGATGGACTAGGTCATTACGAATTATTGCCAAAAATGGATTCTTTATTGAGTCGGTGCACTCATTTTAATTTCCAAAACAAAATTTTTGATCCTTAAGGACAACCATACATTCCTGATCTCATCATTCACATACATCCATTTCATCATTCACATGCATTCTGATCTCATGATTCAAATACATTCATATCAATCACAAAGTCTCATAACATTCCATTCAATGAACAACCCGAGAACACCCACGATAAGTTCGAGTCGTGACTTACAGGGAAGGTTTCTAGACTTTAAGCTTACTACGTGCAATGCATTTTTATCTGGGCACCCTTGCTCAAATACACCTATATACCTCTCGATACGTGGTGACTTGCTTTGATATACCGTATAGGTGATAATTGAAAACCTCAACTCACTTCTCTGAAGTCAAAAACAACAAGTTTAATCTCCAGTTGAGAGGTGGCGCACAATGTTGAGCGATGGCCCACTTAAATACATCTCGTCTAGAATAGACGTAGTCTATCCCCCTCGTACAGTAGGGTACAGCGGGGCAAGATCTCGCTTAGGCACTAATTTTGACCAAGAAGTGCAATTGATATACTTAGATTATCTTTTACATACCTATGGGTACGAGTCAAGAGTTATAGCTTTCATAAATGGTTTGGCATCCCACGAGGGGACCGACCACGTACTAGTACTACGTTGGCAATCGGGACATATGACTGTGTGGCTCACAATAGGTCAAAGGCTCAGGTTGCTCTAGCCTGGGTGCATCAATATACTTCTCAGAATCACCTGATCAGATAGTATTGATGCCCCAGTTTGATATACCCTAAGGTACGTGACTGGAGTTGTGGTTTTCATGAATGGCGTCGCATCTCCGTAGAGATCGGGCCACATACTAGTGCCACGTTGGCTATATAGAACGTGTAAGTGTGCAAAACAGTAAACGTGCATGTGGTGTGTGCAAAACAGGGTGGGGTACGCCCGGGGCCTTTTTTAAGTAGATTAAGTCATGGGTCCAATTAAACCATACAATAGAGGATATTAAATCATACAAGTGCAAATATACATTGATCAAAAACATATTCATATAGTTCAATTTAAGATTTAAACATGCACATCTCTTGCATACATCAATTATGGTAGATCAATCAATGAGTACAACATATAATAATCAATTAGATCCAATCATTGTAATAGACACAATTTTTGTAATTTTATGGTCCAATCAAGGGTTTCTTTGGGTGATCCTAAATAAATCAAGATTCCAATAGATGTTACATTGATGATAGAATGATAATTGTTGAGATGAGGAGCGATGAACCCTTTTTTTTTTTTAAATTAAAAACAAAACTAGAAACACATTCCCAAAGAAAATCAAAGAGAAAGATCCTAGTGCCAAATGAGCTCGCTCTCAGGAACATTAATTGTGTTAGCATTAGATAAATTCAGATTTTCAGTGAATTAGAAAAATACAATCTGAACTTGCATCAATAATATCTAAGGCTCCCGATAACGAAATCGAGTGAATTCAGATTCTAAATTAATCTACTCGATGGGATCTATGTTTTATTAAAAGTGCTCAGACCTAATTCTAACTAGAATGTTCTGTAAAAATGTTTTAACATT
Organism: Akebia trifoliata; assembly: GCF_017979445.1. Lineage (NCBI taxonomy): Eukaryota > Viridiplantae > Streptophyta > Magnoliopsida > Ranunculales > Lardizabalaceae > Akebia > Akebia trifoliata. The sequence goes on along the minus strand of NC_141385.1, from coordinate 12,612,915 downwards.
GCTGTCCCAACCTTCATTCAGCAATAATTTCAGATTTACATATTAAACTTGCATCGATGATATCTAAGGCTCCCGATAACGAAATTGAGTGCATTCAAATTCTAAATTAATCTACTCGATGAGATCTACGTTTTATTAACAAGTGCCTAGACTTAATTCTCAATAGAATTATTCTATAAAAATATTTTAACATTGATGTCCCAATCTTCATCATTCCATCATTTTCATATGTCAATTTGAATATTTCATTATTTAGGGGTTATCAAAAAGTGACCCTTAATTGGACAAAAATACAATACCCAAAATCATTCAAATCAAGCCACAAAAATAAATAAACAAATAAATAAAATAAATCAAGCTAAATAATAATAAAAAAATTAGGTCATCCTATCAATGCTCCCATACTTGGAATTTTTCAAGTCTGATCCTCAATGATCCCCAGTGGAGTCGCCACTGAAAGCGCCCTCGATTCGCGGGGTACGCAGATCCATTTTTGACCTATGAGATTTGGGAGTTGTCACCTAGTTATTATGGTCTAGGAAACAAATTGACTCTAAAACGGATAAAAAACTAATCTACTACAGAAAAACTGAATCTGGGGATCACATTATGGAGTTGAAAGATGTTAGGCACCAACTTCGCCCGACCAATGCTGGTCTCTACTTATCCCAAATAAGACTATATTACTAATGAAAAAACCTAGATAAAAAATAACAAAAATGTTACCTTCGATACACAAAGATTCTATTCCCTCAGATCTGGTGAAACTGCTCATTGTACCGTACTCTTTGCTTCGTTCTGTCTTCGGATCTGATTTCTGATCTCCAAGGTAAGGTATCTCCTTCTTGGATCTAGATACTTCGAATTTGTTATGGATTTTAGGGTATGTTTGAAAGATTTCTAAGTCTTTTTTAGGCTAAAATTGAAATATGGGTGTTAGGTAAGGAGTTGGGACTTCAAAATTAGGATTTTGGGGAGGTTGTGGAGACTTCTTCACTTACTTTTTTTAGGATCTTTTCTTTTATACGAAAATAGGGTGTGGAGGCTCCTATTTATAAAGTTTTTTAGAAGCATTAGGGTTTGATCAGGGTTTCTTTTAGGATTTTAATTAGGATTTTGACTTTGGTCTTATGAGATTGAGTTAGTCTTTAGGGTTTTAATTTAGGGTTTTGACTTTAGTCTTATGAGATTGACTTGATTAGTTTAGATTAGGGTTTTGATTTAGGGTTTTGACTTTAATCTTATGAAATTGACTTGATTAGTTTAGATTAGGATTTTGACTTTAGTCTTATGAGATTGACTTTAGTCTTTTTTGGTTAGCTTTTAATATCTTGACTTTAGTCTTACTTGATTGACTTTAAGGTTGACTTTAGTCTTAATTGATTGACTTTGATTTTTGGAGAACCCCCTTTTATTATATTTTTAATTCTTTGGGCTCCCAGATGGAGGGGTCCTTGAATAAATATCCTTACAACCATCAACAATTTTGCCTAAAATCCTGATTGATCGATTTTTTAATTTAATTTTTTAAATTAATTTTATTAATGTTTCACTTTACATTATTTAATATTTTATTTATTAATTTCGAAAATTTTATTTATAAAAATTGTGAAATTACCGTTTTGTCCCCGGAGAGGACTTTTCACGTTTTAAGTCAGTTTTTTATGTTCTAGGATGTTTTAGAATCGATTTTTAGTAAGGAATTCAATGGAAATGTTGGTTTGTGTCGTTTATGAAATTTTTTGTGTGAAATGGTCATGAACTTTATTAGGGGCATTTTCGTAATTTTGTCAAATTCTGTGAAAATTGGCGAAATGATTTATTTAGTTTCGATTTGTTATTTTATGTGTTTGAATGGATTTTACTAATCGTAATGTAGGCTCTAGGGTTGTTTTGATGTTAGGGGTATTTGGTAATTTGGTCATTTTTAGTGATTTTTATCGTGAAGCTTCTTTTTGTCCAAAAAATGATGATTTCTAAGCTTTTGGGGTCGTATTTTCCTAGTATAGCGTGATTTCTACAGTTTTGTCAGTTCGTGATACCTCATCCGGATTTCTGAAACACATCTGGTAACAAAATAAAGTAATGGAATAAACATCCATCATTGGGAATCATTGCGATAGGGTTGACGAGTTGATTAATCAGGCGAGTACAAAAATGGGGTGTCTACAGGAGTTTCTCTATAGACACCCCAATTTGCATGAACCCGTTAAGGAAATCCAAATTTTCTCGAATTGATTCCGAGTTAGACTTAAGCCTTTCAATGGACCCGCATTGCCACTTGATATCATTATTCATGCATACATGCCTACTTATTGCATCTCATATCATTGCATACCCATACCTTGTCCCTAATCCACTTTATACCCATATCCATCACCCATACCCTAACCCAAGTTCATAAATAAAGTCCATATCCCAAACCTAAAATCAAGTCCATTCTAAGCCCAAGCCCAAGTCCATATCCTAACCCAAACCCAAGCCCAACACCAAGTCCACTCCAAGCCCATTATCTCATACCCCTTTATAAGATGACACATATTGATACCTTATAAGCCCTCAATACCCAATGCATCATCTAATTGGTGAGTCAACTTCCCCTTTGTGAAAACCTAAGAATGCCCTTCTCAAAAAGTTTAGTCAAACCAAAATGGTTGTTTGTTCTTTGGTAATAATTAATAAAGTTGAGAGAATTTCCAATCCTACCCTCAAAAGGTGGGAATCTTCAAGTACATACATGGAGTTCTCCTATTTGTCCATTTCAAAATTATACTTCCACTCTTGCTTTATGTGTTATTTACAAATGAACCAAGGTCTACTTTTCACCTAGCACTCCACCTTAAAACATGTCATTCTCCTACTCACCCTCCCAAAAGTACTTTTGTTCTCCATTGGTCCATTTCAAAATTATACTTCCACCCTTGTTTTATGTGTTATTTACAAATGAACCAAAGTCTACTTTTCACATACCACTCCACCTTTACACATGTCACTCTCTTATTCACTCTCCCAAAAGTACTTTTGTTCTCTCACCTCTATTTATCAAAAAATCAAAGATCAAAGAATGCTTTTAGGATGTCTTCACAAATGTCATTTTTACCCTTATACAAATGAAAAATCCAAAAAGAAATAACTAAACCCTATGTCCATTTTTTTTTTTTTAGGGTTAGACCACTTTATCCCCAAAAGTTATCCAAAAACTCTATAAATACCCTCATTTTCTAAGAGCAATTCATGCTCTCAAGCCTCATCTCTTAACCTAAAACTCTACCAAAAGTCCTACTCATTCTCTCACCTTCTAAAACTTCAACTCAAACCTCAACCATCTCACTCAACTCTCAAGTCTATTTTTCAAGGTTCAAGTTCATCAATGGACAATGTGAGGTTTAACATGTAGTCTATCTATTTCAAAGCTTGCATTTTCTTCTCCTACCCCTCTACTTTATTTTCTTTTTAAAATCCTTTAGGATGTAATGCATACCCTCTCCCATCCTTGATAGATTAGACTAAGGTTCGATTGAAAGGATGGGGGTTGAAGCCCTTTTCACATTAGTTTTATGCATTTTATTGTACACAATGCACACACTCACCTATGCATGATAATGATGAAGAAATGTTTCACCCTCTTGATGGGGTGAAACAATAAGTTTCTAGTCATGCATACATGCATCAAGGTTGTGGCTTCAAGGGAACTCCATCACGGAGTCTCTTTAAGAGCTCAAACCTACATTCACATTCATAAGTTTAATGTGACTACATGGGTCATTTTCTTCCATAGAATGCCTCTAATGTCACTTTGAAATCAAAAATCCTTTGGAAAGAGGACATTTCATTCCAATGCACACACCACTCTTAGCATGCATTCTCATGTATTTTATTATCTATTATCTTAAAATTTTTCACAAAATAAAATGGCTAAGCAAGGTAACCACCTTTGATGGAGAGGATGGGGTGCCTAACACCTTCCCCATCCTCTAACCGGACCTATTTACCTATATCTTAGGTAGACCTTGCCCTTTCCAACGCATGAGAGTCACTACAATGCCATGGAAAAAATTTTTAAAAAAATTAATTCGGGTGCCCATTCACACTCATTTCCAAAAAAGAATGGTGGCGACTCTAAACAATGTAGCACTGAGGTTCATGGCGAACATTTCATATCTACAACTTAGTGACTCCACTGGGGACACTAGTGGGTCCAAACCAATTTGACTAGGCCATTTTCTTTTCTTTCATTTTTCTTTAAAAAAAATATATATTCAACTTTATTTCTTAGTTTTATTTTTGTTACTAACATATTGGTTGGTTGATTCACTTTATTGTGTTTATGATTTTCTCTTCTTCGTGGGAATGCATGTAATATTTATTTATTTATTTATTTTACTTGTTCAAGGTTGTAAGGGTTGATACACATTTGTAATGCACTTGTGCACATTTGATTCATATCTCATTGCACAAACCATCTTCTCCTATTTTAAAAATCTAACCCCGTATGCCGGTACTCTCAAGCCCCCTAGATCGTTCATTTGGGGAGGCAGGGAGGAGAACATCCACCTCAATCACCAACCTAAGAAGTGTACATTTCAATGTGAATGGAGGTTTGAAGATTGGGTAACTTCAAACCACCTATAGCCGCATGCATCAATACGATTAGAGGTGTAGGACACAAATGTCAAGATGTATCAACCCTTGGGAATGTTGTAAGTTCTCTCTTTTAGCCCTTGAAGGCAATGTTGTAATGTCCAAAAGAATAAGAGTATATAGATCCTAGGAGTCCTTATGGTTCTTTCCTTAGGTAAAAGGGAAGAAAGTCTTTTAAAACTCATGGATGTTACCATTTATTTGCATGTCAAAAAAAAGAACCTAAAAATAGTGGACCTTAGGCCTATAGCAATGAGCAAGACACTAAACATTCGGTCCACAAAGCAATTCAGGTAGGAAAATTAGCTACTGGTTCGATCATACATAACGGACTGAAGAAATGAAGTAAAGTCCGTTAATAAAGAACGGATTGGATGTTTTTATCTCAGTCCATTTTGTATGAACGAACGCAGAATTGTATCTTAAGTCCGTTTTGTATGAGCGGACTCAAGTGTTTTACTTCAATCCGTTTTGTAAACACGGACCCGGATTTGAAAGCTCTCATTCGCTAATTGTCATATTCTACGGCTACCCTCCACGACCCATATCCATATCCGATTGGGTCCATGACCCATACCCATATAAAAAATGAGTCCACAACCCATATCCATATCCAAATGGGTCCACGACCCATATCCACTTCCAATTGGGTCCACGACCCATACCTATATAAAAAATGGGTCCACGACCCATATTCATATCCGATTGGGTCTACGACCCATACCTATATAAAAAATGGGTCCACAACTTATATCCATATCCAAATGGATCCACGACCCATAAGCATATAAAAAATGGGTACACGACCCATATCCATATCCAATTGGGTTCACGACCCATACCTATTTTTATATCCATATCTGATTGGGTCCACGACCCATACCCACCTCAAAAATAGGTACACGACCCATATCTATTTCTAATTGGGTCTACGACCCATATCCTTACCCAAGGGGTCCACGATCCATAGCCACTTTAAGATCCACCTGAGTTGGGTCTATATCCACGACCCACATTTTTTTTGAGTCAGAACCACAACCCGTACCCAACGCAAACCAGAGCCATCAGTTAATCTATCTTTATAAAATGTTTTTTTAGTTCCGTGCTGTATACCGCCGACTCCGTGCTGACAAATCTCCTATTCCTTGTCGATGAACCTCCGACTCTGTGCCGATAAACCTTCAGCTCCATACTAACAAAGTTTCGGCTCTGTGCCGATAAACCTCTAGCTCCGTGCTAACAAACCTCCGGCTTCGTGTCGATAAACTTCTAGCTCCGTGCTGACTAACCTTCGACGTCATGCCGATAAACCTCAGCTCCGTGCTGACAAACCTCTGATTCCGTGTTGATGAACCTTCGACTCTGTGCCGATAAACCTTCGGCTCCGTGCCGATGAATCTTTAGCTCCCTGTTGACAAATCTTCGGCTCCGCGCCGACAAACCTCCAGCTCTGTGATAACAAACCTTGGCTCCGTGCGGACAAACCTCCAGCTCCTTGCTGACGAACCTCTGACTCTGTGTCGATAAATCTCTGGTCCCTTACTGACAAACTTTCGGCTTCCTGTTGACAAACCACCAGTTTTGTATTGACAAACCTTTGGTTCCGCGCCGACAAACCTCCAGTTCCGTGCTGACAAACATTCGACTCCATGCCAACAAACCCCAACTCCACACTAACAAGATGAAAAAAAAAATCCAACCTCGACCAAATTCAGGATTTTCTTAATACAACTTTACCAATTAATCTAATCTGATTTAATAAATCATCATGCATTTTCATTATGTAAATGATGTATTAACGTCTAACTTCTCACCCACAGGTAGCCAAACGACCTAGAAAGAAGTACTTGCCGTCTGACAATCCTCCATATTTCCTACGCTTGAAACTGACCATGAACACTTCGAAGCAACCTCAATAGACAGCGATAGAAGTAGTAATAGATCTTGTCTCAAAGCTTGACTTGGTAGTAAAGGCACTAGAAAAACACGATAAAATTCTAGACCTGCTAATGGCAATTCCAAGCATCATTCAAGCTGTACAACATCAGGCATCTGGCTTGAATTAGGCCATACCCAAACAACTACAACAACAACCTCTGCAAGCACCGAATACCTTACCATCCTCCGTCCCTGCCAATCAAAGACCACCCATTCACATTCACTATAATCCACCATGACATGAGGTCATTCAAGAAGAAGAATGTGAATTCAGGACAACTGAGGTAAGGAGTACCACAAGGAGAAACTTGCAAGCAAGCTCGAGGTAATCGAGGAAGAGATCAGAAGGATGAAAGGCAAGCACTCCGCAAATGGAATGAGGTTTAGAGATCTGTGCCAATACCCTAATACATCATTACCGCCAAAGTTCAAGTGTCTCGATTTTAAGAAATACAATGGCATTGGATGTCCTCTGTCTCATTTAAAACTTTACTACAGATCTATGTGTCAGTTTGGAGACGATGACAGGTTGTTGGTTCAGCTCTTTCAAAGGAGTTTAACAGGGACGGCCTTCTCATGGTTTTCTTAGTTATATCATTCACGGATTAAGATTTGGCAGGATCTGGCTATAATGTTCTTAGAAGAATATATGTTTAACATAGATATGGGGTTAGACCGGAATGACATGGCAAAAATGACACGAAAGCCAAAAGAAAGTATGAAAGAGTATGCACAAAGATGGCGGGAATCAGCCTCCAAAGTAAAACCACCGATAACTGAACAAGAGATGAAGACCATATTCATCTCAACTTTGGGCCACTCATTCTATACGCATTTAGTGGGTCATATAACTGCAAGCTTCTCGTCATTGGTCCAAGTGACGGATCGAGCTGAGGACAGTATTCGGTCAGGTCTGATCTATGACTTGTCCAGTCTAGGGTCACCAACAGAGGGGCTACTCAACGAAAATCGATAGTCTTGAACAAGAAGAAAGAAGAAGCACAAGTTAACAATGTACAACCTGTTCGACCTTTTTTCATCTCAACACCATACCAGAGGCCGCCAACACCTCAGGTTCCCTTCAAAGTTAACCCACCTCAAGCTGCACCAGTCCCGCAGGCATTCCAGTTCGGGTAAAATCCAGTATTTGGTTAGAACCCACAATTCACTCAGAATCATCAAACTGAGCAACTTAGACCCAACAGGACCCCTCAAGTTTTCACCCGCCTGCCTATGACTCTATCAGAACTGCTCCCAGCATTACTCCTGGGAGAATATCTCACTAAGAGACAGCCAAACCTAGAGACAGTAAAGGGACCCTCTACAATCCCGATCAATTCTGTGAGTTCCATATGGGTGCATCGGGGTATGCCACCGACCAATGTTGGCAACTCAAGTACCAAGTTCAGAATATAATCGATAGGAAAACAATTATTTTGGATGGTCCAGTGGCCCAAGCACCTCAGCAAAACATCAACCAAAATCCATTACCAACTCACAATGGGGGAGGCAATGGGCCGACAGTCAATGCCATAGAGAAGGATGAACCAAGCTTCAACCCTTCAATCCTTCAATCCTAATAGCACCTATTGACGCCAAGATCAGAGTCAACTTGAGGAAGGAATGAGCGACCTCAAGCATCAACGCCGTACCCCAAGACACAACAAACCAATCATCATCCCAACTCCCAATCAGAATGGCCAATCTCACCATTTACTCCAACTCCCAAACCTCAAATCCTTCACGACCACCTCTTATCATACCTTACACATTACTAACTTCAAGCTCTTCCCCTCATCCACCTCTTATTATACCTTACACCATACCAACTTTAGGCCCTTTTTCCCGACCACCTCTTATCATATCCGGTATTGCACCGACATCTCAAACTTCAAGCTTCTTCTCCCAACCACTCCTCCTCTTATCTTATACCAATCCACAAACCCCAAATATCACTGCACCAACCGTCAAACCCAACCCGCCACCTCTTATCCTCTATTTAAAGCCAGATCCTCAACCCATGACCATCATATCCCCTAAATCCTTCCCATACCACTCAAGCCAAACCATCCCGTGGAGTTATGAGACGATGATTGTGACGTCTGCAGGGGTTGAGAAATCGAAAGAAGCCATGGTAATGGACATTGGTCATATGACCAGATCGGGAAGATATTAAAAAATACGAGAAAAGGAACAAAAAAAGTAGAACGAGAAGGAAGAAAAAAGGAAAGAAAAGGGAAAATAAAAGCTTATAGAAGAGGAATAAGTACCACTAAAGGAACCAGAGAAGAAGAAAAGCCGAGTAACCGACAAAGAAGCATCGAACCTCCTCAAACTCATTCGAAAGAGTAAGTACAACATAATAAAGCAGTTGAACAAGATGTCAGCTCAGATCAGCATCTTCGACCTTCTACTAAATTCAAAGCAACACCGAGAAACACTATTTAAGGTTCTTAGTAGTGTACATGTGCCTGAGACCACCTTACTAGGAGAATTAGATAAGACAATCGGACAGATTATAACCCCCAATCCTATTACCTTCATGGAGGACGAGTTCATCAATGAAGGGCGTGGTCACATTTAACCATTGCACATCATGGTAATGTGCAAATGCATGATGGTAGCGAGGGTATTGATCGATAATGGTTCAACTTTTAATGTCTGTCATCTACAAACTTTGCATAAGTTAAACGCAGATTTGTTTCACCTCAAGCCAACCAGAAGGACCGTAAGGGCTTTTAATAGTAGGAAAACTGAGTCGTTAGGGGAATTGGATCTCCCAGTCACCATTGGATCATGCACATTTGAAGTGACGTTTGAGATCTTGGACATACCCTCGACATTCAACCTCCTTTTAGGAAGACCTTGGATTCATATCGCTGGAGCAATTCCTTCTTCCCTACATTAACAGGTCAAATTCATTATGGGACAAAGGGTTATCTCCGTCCTCGCAGAAAATCTCATACCTGTTGATCGATCACCAAATGTACCTTATATTGATGTGGAAATGACCGAGGGAAACGAGGGGTTTCATGCCTTCCAATTCACATCTATCAATCATATCCCAAGAGGTAAGGAGAAAACAAGGGCAGAACTGTCAAAGGAAAATTTGATGATCGGGAGAGTAATGAAGAAGGCGGGATATTGTTCGAAACAAGGGTTAAGATCTAAAGGAAGAGGCAGGGCCACTCTTATCAACACGCAAAAACACACTCCCTACTTTGATATTGGATTCAAGCCTACAAGGAAGGACATCTCTGACATGAATGATAAAAAGAGGGAGCTTCGACTTGCACGAAGACAGAGTCGTGAGCCTAACGTGTGGAACTTGGGAAAAGTACCACACATCAACGTCAGTCCTTGAAGAGGCCAAATGATCTGTCCAAGCCATGGTCAACAAATCACATAGGAAAACCAAGTGTCGTAAGTATCAAGCCCGCTCAATCGCAAGAAGACTCGTTCATCGAGTCCCCACAGTCCTTCATGGACGGTATAGACATCCTGTTCAAAGGGGATTTTGAATGGGGTCAAAAGAAAGAAGAAAGAGAGCCTGCCAAAGCGGAAGTCACAATGTGCGAAGAAGAAAAATCACTGTTCTCCTTTCAAATCTATTGGGGATCTGTCATAATTCCACCCACCCTACAAATGCTTGCATTCGAATTTGACGACAGTCACCCGGAAGTGATGGTCGTATCTGAACCATCAAGGGAGCCACTCTCCCAACCTATCTATCCTACAGAAGATAAATAAGTTTTCAAGAATTGGGAGGAATACCCAATTACTTACGAGGCTGCCATGGGGTCCAGAATCCCTACGGCCTCCAAAAAAAATGCCATTAACAAAATCTCGTTTACCTGAGGACCGTAATGAGCCCTCGTCCTCGGAGCAAGACTATTTTGGGGGCTCACCTTCGTTGCTAATGAATTTGCATGATTTTTCTTTATCTTGTTTCAAGCATATGGATAGTTCGTAAAATCCCAAAAAATAAAAAATCTTACAAAACTCAAAAAATAAAAAATCTTTCAAAATTCAAAAAAATCAAAAACTCTACAAAATTCAAAAAATCAAATATCTTCAAAAATTCAAAAAAATAAAAAAAATTTTAAAATACCAAAGATTTCAAAGAATTTCTTCAGTTGAATGAATCTTGTGACAGAACAAAATATGAAAGAGATTAATACAACTTTGACCTCGAGCTCGACTTTGATCTCATGGGGATTGAGGAAGAATCAGAGGAAGAGGTTGAATATCCTCCAAAAAAAATCAAAGAACTCATGGAACGACACGAGAAAGGTGTTCAGCCAAATATAGAGGATACAAACTCAGTGAACCTAGGCACCGAAGATGACCCACAGATCGTCAAAATCGGAGCCCTATTAACGATTGAGCAGAAAAAGAGATGACAAAGTTCTTACAACAATACCAGGATGTCTTCGCTTGGTCCTACCAAGACATGCCGGTTCAGACACAGATCTAATCGTTCACAAGTTACCTATTAGATCGGGAAGTTAGCCAGTCAAGCAGAAATTGCAAAGGTTGAAACCAGAGTGGACACTTAAGGTTAAGGACGAAGTAATGAAACAGTTCCAAGCAGGGTTTCTCGCAGTATCCACCTATCTTGAGTGGCTCGCTAACGTCGTTCCTATGCCAAAGAAGGATGGAAAAATATGTATATGTGTAGACTACCAAGATCTTAACAGGGCTAGTCCTAAGGATGATTTTTCGTTACCACACATCGACACCTTGGTCGATAATACAATTGGGCACGGTATGTTTTCCTTCATGGATGGATTCTCAGGCTACAACCAAATAAAAATGGCTGAAGAAGATTAAGAGAAGACTGCGTTCATTACACCTTGGGGTACCTTTCACTACAAAGTTATGCCATTTGGTCTCAAGAATGCTGGGGCAACTTACCAATGCGCTATGACTGCCTTACTTCATGATATGATCCACAAGGAGATAGAGGTATATGTGGACGACATGATAGCTAAATCAAATCTCAACAAGGATCATCTAGTAAACTTGAAGAAACTGTTTGACCAATTAAGGAAGTACAGCTTAAGACTTAATCCGACGAAGTGTATATTTGGGACAACATCAGGGAAGTTGTGCGGATTTATTGTCAATAGAAAAGGCATCGAAATTGATCCAGTTAAAACGAAGTACATCATAAATATGGAGCCACCCAAATCAGAGAAAGAGATCAGGGGATTCCTAGGGAGAATTCAGTACATTAGTCGGTTCATTGCACAACTAACTCCGATCTGTGAGCCAGTATTCAAACTACTAAAGAAAAATGAGCCAAAAGAATGGAATGAAAACTGTCAAGAAGCTTTTGACAAGATTAAGAGATACCTTCTTAATCCACCAGTCTTGATTCCACCTACACCAGGTCGACCTCTACTGATGTATCTCTCCGTGCAAGAAAACTCCATGAGCTGTGTACTGGGACAACATGATGAAACTGGTTGGAAAGAGCGAGCCATCTATTACCTTAGCAAGAAGTTCACAAGTTACGAGGTGAACTATTCAACCCTCGAAAAGACGTGTTGTGCCCTTGTCTGGGCATCACAACGATTACGCCACTACTTGCTCAGTTACTCGACTATGCTCATTGCTCGGATGGACCCTTTGAAGTATCTCTTCGAGAAGCCGGCACTAACGGAACGCACCGCAAAATAACAGCTACTATTATCTGAGTTCGATATCACCTATGTCACTCAAAAAACCATCAAAGGACAAGCCATTGCTGACCAGTGAGCGGAATACCCTTTGCTCAACTATGAGCCACTAAAGACAAATTTTCCTGATGTAGACATTTTGTTTGTTGAAGCTGAGAGCGATGATGAAGAATCTAATTGGAAAATGTACTTCGACGGAGCAATAAATCAAAAGGAAAACAGAATTGGGGCAGTCCTAGTCAAGCCAGACGGAACTCATATCCCCATTGTAGTCAGATTAAGGTTTCAGTGTTCCAACAACGAAGCTGAGTACGAAGCATGCATTGTGGGGTTGAAAGCAACGATCAACCTCGAAGTGGATGAAATAGATATATTCGGAGACTCAAGTCTGGTAGTCTACCAGACAACGGGAGAATGAAAAACCCGAGAATAGAGATTAGTTCCTTATCATGAGTATCTCGAAGATTTGAGCTCAAATTTCGTCCGGATCTCATTCAGTTATATGCTAAGGGCTAAGAACCAGTTTGCAGATGCATTGGTTACTCTGGCCTCAATGATCAGCATCTCCGAAGATACCATAGTCGACCCTCTTAAGATTGGTATTCAAGAAGAGCCTTGTGTATTGCATACCTGTGGAGGTCAAAGAACCTGAGACAAAACCATGGTATGCAGACATCAAGGCATTCTTAGAGGAACGAACTTTTCTATCCGATGCCACAGCGATGGACCAAAAGACTATTCAGAGATTGGCATGACAGTTCTTCTTGAATAGTGGAGTCTTATACAAAAAGTCGCATCACGGGTCCTCCTCAGGTGTGTAACACAAACAGAAGCTCAACGCTTAATCGAGACTGTGCATGGAGGAGTCTGTGGACCTCACATGAATGGACATACGCTCGCAAAGAAGATTATGAGAATGGGTTACTATTGGATGACTATGGAGAGCGATGAGTACCAACATGTTCGGAAGTGTCATTTGTGTCAAATTTATGCTAATAAAATCAATGCACCACCTTCAAAATTGCACAATATGACTTTTTCTTGGCCCTTCTCACTCTGGGGCTTGGATGTCATCGGACAAATCAATCCTCAAGCTTCCAATGGGCATCGCTTCATCTTAGTCGCCATCGACTACTTTACGAAATGAGTAGAAGTAGCACCCTACGCCAATGTTACAAGGGGTAATGTCTTGAAGTTTGTGAAGAACAACATCATATGTCAGTACGGCTTCCCAAGCGGGATAGTAACCGATAACGCCAAAAATCTCAAGAACAAAGACATATTTAAGATGTGTAAGGATTTTCAGATCACCCATCACAACTCAGTCATTTATAGACCAAAGATGAATGGAGCAGTTGAAGCCGCTTACAAAAACATCAAGAAGATCATTGAGAAAATGACCGTTACTTATAAGGATTGGCACGAAATGTTACCCTTCGTTCTACATGCTTATCGAATGTCAATTAGAACTTTGACTAAGGCAACGCCTTATTCACTAGTTTACGGAATGGAAGCAATCTTGCCCGTTGAGGTCTAGATTCCCTCCCTTCGGATATTAAAAGAAGTTGAATTGGATGAAGTGGAATGGGTCCAAGCCCGATTAGATCAGTTAAACTTAATAGAGGAGAAACGACTTTCAGCAATCTGTCATGGGCAAACTTATCAACGGAGAATAGCATCAGCTTATAACAAGAAGGTTCGACCTAGAGAGTTATCGCCAGGAGATCTTGTCTTGAAGAATATTTTGCCAATACAAGAAGATGAGAGATAAAAGTTTCGTCCAAATTACGAAAGGCCATTCATCGTCCAAAAGGTGCTGTCCGGAGGAGCGCTGATTCTCACAGAGATGGATGGGGAAGTCTTTCTATAACCGATCAATGCTGACATCATTAAAAAATATTATGCCTAAAATCATCCTTTGAAATGAAGAGAGGCTATCTTTCTACTACCTGAACAACCATCTATCCTTAGTTAACCTTTTTTGAGCCATCACATTCATTTCTTAACCTAGGACTGAGGCAAATCACCCCTATCAAGGAAATCAAATAAACAAAAAAAAAAGCAATCAAAAGTCAAAACAAAAATACCAAAGTATACTCCTGGCCCACATGAGGATAAATTGTGATCAGTTAAAAGTACAAAAAAAATCAAAAAGTCAAAAACCTCGAATATCTAATCTCAAGCTTGACCCAAATCTCTTACCTGAACAAGTTCGTGTGAGATGGGAGGAGGCATAAATCATATTTTTGAAACAAAAACAGACAAACCCCGTGTCCAATCTACCCTTCAATAAATCCAGACTCAGCCTTCCTTACATCCTTTCACAACCTAGCCTAAGCCTACGTTTCGTCCTATTTAAAGTCTTCTCAGATCAGATAATGGTTCAAGGTAACTCAATCACAGTGGAAGAACGTCATAAAAATATTGTCAGGGTATAGTTGATTTTGCTACTTAATTGGGATTTCAAACCACCAAAGTCGTTGGAAGACCCGAGAGGGGAAGTGTAGACACCCCATTTTTGCACTCGCCTGATTAATCAACTCGTCAATCCGATCGCAATGATTCCCAATGATGGATGTGTATTCCATTGCTTTATTTTGTTACCAGATATGTTTCAGAAATCCGAATGAGGTATCTCGAATTGACAAAACCTTAGAAACCACGCTACGCTAGGAAAATACAACCCTAGAAACATAGAAATTATCATCTTGCAGACCAAAAAGAAGTTTCACGATAAAAATCACTAAAAATTGATCAAATTACCAAAATACCCCTAACCTCAAAACAACCCTAGAACCTACGTTATGCTTAAGAAAACTCTCCCGAACACATAAAATAACAAATCGAAACCAAATAAATCATTTCACCAATTTTAAGAGAATTTGATAAAATTACGAAAATGCCTCTCATAAAGTTCATGTCATTTCACACAAAAAATTTCATAAATGATATAAACTAATATTTCCATTGAATTTCTTACGAAAAATCGATTCTAAAACATCCTAGAACATTAAAAATCGACTTAAAACGTGAAAAGTCCTCTCCAGGGGCAAAACGGTAATTTCACAATTTTCATAATTAAAAAATTCGAAATTAATAAATAAAACATTAAATAATTAAAGTGAAAAATTAATGAAATTAATTTAAAAATTTTAATCGAAAAAATCGATCAATCGGATTTTCAAGTAAAATTGTTGAGGGTTCGTGAGATATTTCTTTAAGGACCCCTCCATTTGGGGGTCCAAAGAATTAAAGATATTTTAGAGGGGGGTTCTTCAAAAATTAAAAGTAAATCAAGCAAGACTGAAGTCAAGGTATTAAAGTCAATCAAGTGAAACTGAAGTCAAAATTAAAGTCAATTAAGCAAGACTAAAGTCAAGATATTAAAAGTCAATCAATTAAGACTAAAGTCAAAACATTAAAAGTCAATCAAATAAGACCAAAAGTCATAATAGAGTTCTAATTAAATAATAACTCAATCTAATAGAGTTCTAACTTAAAAAACAATTCTACCTAAAACAATTCTAATTAAAACACAATTCTACCTAAAACAAGTCTAACTAAAACACAACTCTAATTAAAAGAACTCTAATTAAATACTAACTCTATCCAAATCAACCCCTAAAAAAATTTATAAATAGAGGTGCTCACACCCTATTTTCGTATAAAATCATAAACCCTAAGAGAAATAGATCTAGAAGCCCCCCTAGCCTCCCATAAACCCTAGTTTTGGAGCCCCAACTCCTTACCTAACATCCCTCCTTCAATTTTAGCATAAGAAACGCCTAAAAGCCTTCCAAAAATTTTCAAAAATCCGCAACAAACTTGAAGAGTTCAGATCCAAAAATAATGAGATACCTTGCCTCAGAGATCCGAAAACAAATCCGGAGACAGAACGAAGCAAGGGAGTACGATACAAGGAGCTATTTTTGTCAGATCTCAGGGAATAAAATCCTTGCTATCGGAAAGGTATAAAATTTTTTATTTTTATTTTTATCTAGGTTTTTAGCAATGTAATTTATTTAGGAAGTTAGTAGAGACCGGCTTTGACCGGGCGGGGTTGGTGCCTAACACCTTCCAACCCCGTAACATGATCCCCGAATTCAATTTTTTTTGGTTTTAGATTAGTTTTTTTTATCCGTTTAGAGTCATTGATCGGTTCCTAGACCTTAACAACTAGGTGGCGACTCCCAAACCTCAAGGGTCAAAAGTGGATCCGCGCACCCCGCGGATCGAGGGCGCTTTCAGTGGCGACTCCACTGGGGACATTGAGGATCAAACTTGAAAAACCCCAAGTGTGGGGAGCATTGTTAAAAACGACCTAGAATGTTTTTTTATTTATTTTTTTTTAATTTTTTTTTAGTTTGTTTAGCTATTTATTTTATCCATTTGTTCGATTATTGAGTATGCGTTTAGACTTTGAATAGTTGATATTTTGACATATTATTTGTTATGATTCGATCAAATATTATATGTTATTTCTATATCCAATTGAGGGTTGTGTTAAGGTGATCCTAAATAATGCAAAATTCCGAAAAAGTATTAATGGATTAATGGTGATTGAGGCGGGGTGATCGTTTTTATTTATTTATTAGGCACGCGTTGGTTATTCTTAAAAAAAAAAAAAAAATCTTTTCATCAATTTCTATAGGTGTGTTATAATTTTTTATTGTTTTTTATTATAGTTTTACTTTGATAAAGGGACTATGCTGTCCATTCACAACAAAATGATTTGTTAAAATACATAGAATTTCGGTTGTTGTTGGCAAGAGCAATAGGTAATAGGATAGGGTGCCCCAAGTAAAGTGTGATTTTCATGTTTTTCGCACCGCATTAACAGTGCTGATGTGAGTGGTGTGGTATAAGAAAAATTAATATCTTCTATACCCATATCGTCTTCTTAAAGCATCGGTTCACTATCATTAAAGGAGACCGATTCATTCTCTCCATTCAGCCGGTTTGAATCAACTTAGAACAACTTGAAACTTCGCATAAACCACAGATTTTTTTCGATGGTTAAGCACAAAGCTGCACATCAATGGTCCCTCAAGAGATCCACTCAAATCTCATCGTCTTTAATGGAGACCGACTGGTTTAAGTTGGAAACCGATCGGTTCAACCTCTCAAATCCGATCGATTTAGGTGGATTATGATCCTAGCCCTCATCCTGATTACTTCGAGATCTTTTCTTTCACTCAAACATCGGTTCATGTTGCGATTTTGGTGGCTGTTTTTTTCGGATCAGTCGTGTTTGTGATACTGTTGATCTCGATTTCAGATGTGAAAATCTCGGTGAAGATATGTTTGAATCTCAGTTTCTCTCTGTGTTTTTGGCTTGATTAAATTTGTCGAAGTTATCAGTTATTGTTTTTTTCTTGCTCTCGGTTCTGGATAACCAAGAACGTTAATGGCCAAACATCGATTAATGGATAACAGTGGTTATAGGATGTCAATCATATTTAGCTCCAGAAATCCGTTATACCATGGCTGTTCCATTAAGCCAATCTCATTCTATTTTACAAGTTTTTAGTAATCGAAAAGCATCTATCGAGAGTTTTGAGTTAAAATCAGATTTGGCAAATTTAATACAATTTTTGGACAACTTGCCGTCAATTAAGGGGTTTAATTTATTGACTTATACCCCCATCAAGCCCCTCAATTGACAAGAATTTTTTTTTTTTTTTTAAATTTAAAAAAAAAAATGAAAAATCCGATCTTGAATGTTACCAACAGCAACATCGGGGTATATATATATATAATATATATATATATATATATATATATATATATATATATTTGTTTTGTTTTGTTCTTTTGATTGAGATCAACTTGTTTTCAAAAAAATAAATATCCTCTTCACCTCGTCGATCATTGCTATATCCTCAATTTGATATCCCTGGAAACTTTGAATTATTTTAGGGTCACCCAAAATCACCCTTAATTGAAATACATAAGGAAATAATGCTTGCTTCTAACATTGGTATGCTTAATGTACTTATGTGATTGGAATGATGTTCATGTGATTCGAATGGTGTTGATCATTGATTAAATATTCATATGATTTCGAATGGTGTTTAATTTGATAGAATATTCATGCGATTCGTGATTGGTTTAATTGGACCCATGGGTCCATTTGTTTGAAAAAGGCCCCGGGCACACCCCACCCTGTTCTGCACACACCACATGCACGTTTACTGTTTTACTCACTTACACGTCCCATATAGCCAACGTGGTACTAGTGTGTGGCCCGGTCTCTTCGGAGATGCGACGTCATTCATGAAAATCACAACTCCAGTCATGTACCTTAAGATATATCAAACTGGGGCATCAATACCGTCTGATCAGGTGATTCTAAGAGATATATTGATGCACCCAGGCTGGAGCGACCTGAGCCTTTGACCTATTGTGAGCCACACAGTCACATGTCCCGATTGCCAACGTAGTACTAGTATGTGGCCGGTCCCCTCGTGGGATGCCAAACCATTTATGAAAGCTACAACTCTTGACTTATACCCATAGGTATAAAAGATAATCTAAGTATATCGATTGCTCTTCTTGGTCAAAACCGGTGCCTAAGCAAGATCTTG
Source organism: Akebia trifoliata (assembly GCF_017979445.1). Lineage (NCBI taxonomy): Eukaryota > Viridiplantae > Streptophyta > Magnoliopsida > Ranunculales > Lardizabalaceae > Akebia > Akebia trifoliata. The sequence continues at coordinate 12,594,065 of NC_141385.1, read as the reverse complement.
CCCCGCTGTACCCTACTGTACGAGGGGGATAGACTACGTCTATTCTAGATGAGAGGTATTTAAGTGGGCCCTTGCTATGCATTGTGCGCCACCTCTCAACTAGAGATCGAACTGGTTGTTTTTGGCTTCAGAGAAGTGAATTGAGGTTTTAGATTATCACCTATACGGTATATCAAACCAAGTCACCACGTATCGAAAGGTATATAGGTGTGCTTGGGCAAGGGTGACTAGATAAAAATGCATTGCACGTAGTAAGCTTAGAGTCTAGAAACCTTCCCAGTAGGTCACGACTTGAACTTATCGTGGGTGTTCCCAGGTTGTTTATTGAATGAATGCATGTGATTGATGAATGTATGTGAGTGATGTGAATGATGAGATCAAAGTGTATGATTGTTCTCAAGGATCAAAATTTATTTTTGAAAATTAAAATGGGTGCACCAACCCAATAAAGAACCCATTCTTTTACAATAATGACCCAGTTTATCTCGATCCAACAATCACGGTGGGCCGAGCCATTTAAATTGAAAATGGAAATCAAATTTTCAAAAGAAGACAAATAATTTACAGAAAGAAAATATTTTCCAGAAAAGATTATTTTCCAAAAGAAGTGTTCTCTAGAAGAAATGTTTTCCAAAAAAAAATATTTTTCAGAAAATATTTTCCATAAGAACAAGATTTTCCAAAAGAAAATAAAAAAACTGATCTTTTACATGGACCTTGGAAGAGCACTAAAATCCCCTTTTGTGTCAAACCAGGATGTTAGCCACCGGTGATAACCCAATCGATCAGTTAATCAAAATAACCGTCATAGGAATGCACCCTGTAGAGAAGATCAATTTTGGGAGATTCATGTTGAGGAGTGCTCTTTACTTCCATGAGTTTGAGATAGACTAGAACCTCTTACATGCTATGGCTAAGTGATGGAACCCCTATCTTCACATATTCCATATGGGGTATATGCATTTATGCCCTACTCACGAGGATTATTGCGGCATCATGAGGATATCCACTTCAGGACCTCTAGTCAGGCCCTCATTGAAGACCGGATATTCTGGTGAACTCGCCACAGGACTAAACATTTCCAAGGAAGAAGTCAAGGTCTTAGTCAATGACGGGAGATTGAACTTAGTACCTTTACTGGGCCCGTATCGCTCCCGTAGTCACCCTATTAATGTAAAACCCGAAGCCTAGCGAGCCACTAGGGATTATCGTTTATGCTTAGGAATCCTAGCCCAATACATACTGACCTCCAATAGTGATGGCCAAACTATCCCTAAGTCCTTCATAGATATAGCCTCTCAACTCTCAAGGAAAGCAAACCCAGTACCTCTCATCCTAGCCGAAACCTTCTCAGGTTTAGATGCCATAAAAAATGGTGAGCGGGAGGGCTTCAAGGGAAGCCCCTACTTACTCTATATGTGGCTTTGTGACCGTCTCAAAATCGTAGAGTTCCTTCAAACCTCGAATATGGGCCAGAATACTTTTCCAAGAGAAACCTGTTAGTGCGTCACAACTCAGTCAAAGCTTGGAGCAAATGGTTAGACTCTCGCCTCGCCTGTCATATTGATTTTAGGTGCCCTTGGTGGATGATTGATCCCCCTGTTCTAGGAACCAAAGGATCCTATTATGTCCATCTGATTGGTTTAGAAGAAACATCTTTTTATCATCCTAATCTGATCCTAGAACAGTACGATGTACCTACAGAGTTATCCTTACCTCAGCACAAAGCTTTCTTTTCCCCCAAGGCTTTGACTGAAAAGTTGGTACACCTCATTGAGAAAGCTTGAAATAAACGCACCTTAGGGTATCCAGACGGACCAACAGAATTCAGAGAACCAGTTGTTAGAGCCAAGAGGGTCAAGCCTGACAGCAATCCTGATGACCATCAAGACAAAGCCAAGCGTCCATGTAAAAATAGTTCAAATCAAATTTGTTGAAAGATGTTTTAATAAGAACATATTGTCAATCATTTTCAATAAAACTATCTTTCTTTTTGAATAAATATCTCATTTTCAAATACTCATTGTGTGAATGGATTAATTAATGGATTGGTGTACAAACCTCAATAAAATGATTCTTAAAAATGTTATCAATGGGGTAATACTGAAATTGACTAAATCTACCTTTGATGGGGTCATATAGGATTATCATTGCGCCTAAACTCAAGCGTCCACCTCCTAGTTGGAGTCGTAAGTCCAGTCGATTAGAAAGAATCACAATACCAAGTCAACAAGTAGAGATGGCTTCAGAATCTGAGCTCACAGAGATCTGTAAGATCTTGGCAGCCTTTGCCAATGATATCTACAATATAAAAGGCAAAGTGGAAATGTTAGAATAGACCTCGGAATTGACGGGAATTCCCTTAGATGACCCAGAGGGGAAAAATATTGAAGAGAAACGTCCACGTAAAGTCTTCGAGCTCGACGGAGATGACGAGTATGTTGATGAAAATCCAGCGTTATCCAATAGAATGTCTCAATTGGAGTCAGCGATGAAGAGTATAAAGGGTATTGATGAAATTACAGCAGGTATTGAAGCTTTGAATCGCATCCCAAGAATCCATTTGCCAGAAAAGTTTGTGATGCCTGAAATGGACAAGTTCAGTGGGACGGGGTGTGCGAAAACACATCTTAAGGTGTATGTTACCAACATGCGCACTATGGGGCTCAGCGACGAACAGATGACATTGTTGTTCCAAAGAACTTTATCAGGATCAACACTACGTTGGTTAGTGTCTCAAGATTCAGTTACTGTGGGTACATGGGAAAATATGTCAAAGGCCTTCTGGCATCAGTATAAGTACAGTACCGAGATTGAGACTTCAAGAAGGGATTTGGAAGTAACTAAACAGAAAAATGGGGAGACATTCACTGATTTCATTGGTTGTTGGAGGGCCAAGGCTTCTCAAATGTGGGATAGGCCTTCGGAGAAGGAACAAGTAGCAATTATCCTAAAGAACCTCTCTCAAGGATATGCTCAACACCTAGTGGCCCAATACCTCCTTACTTTTGAATCCTTGTTGCAAGCCGGGAGCCAACTTGAGGATGCATTTGCCTCTGGGATCCTTTCTAACCCCTCAAATAATAAGCCTAAGAAACCATATGTTCCCAACCCAACATCAACTAAACTTACATCGCCAATACCTCAATTACCCCAGCTCAACCCCCAGGCCAGACTAATAACTAGATTCACCCAAGTCAACCTCGGACTCCACGTCGGTTCACCAATCTAGGGATGAGTCTCACTATAGCGCTTCACAAATTGATGAAAAAAGGGCTTCTTACTCCTATCCAACCCCGACCTTTACCTAATCCCTTACCAGCTGGACACAATGCTAACGTGTTCTGTGAGTTCCATCAAAACCCTGACCATCATACGGATCGATGTATCACCTTGCGCCATGCCATTCAAAACCTTATTGACAACAAAAAGGTCACCATCCCTAGCCCACCAAATGTCACCACTAATCCACTACCTGCTTATCAACCTCCACCAACCCTGAACATGGTTTCTCACACCCCATTACCATTCGACCCTGTTTCTCTCATCCATCCAATCCAAGTTAAACCGCCCAGTTACCCCCTTGCCGGGATAGCCTTCACTGATGAGATTTTCACCACAAACTATGAACCATTTGATTTAACCTCGGATGATACCTATTGTTTATCCCCGCCTCGTTACGATAGTCCCACGTTCACTAGTTACCTGTTGGCCCAAATGAATCTGAAAAATCCTGAACCTTTGATAGACGAAGATCCATACTTGTTGACTGGGGAAGATGAGCCTTTTCCCCTTTCTTGTAATGAAGTTAGATATATGACTCGAGGGAAAGAGTTTTTAAGCCACAAGAACTTTGTATTAATAATTCTGCAGCCCTGACAAGAAAGGAAGGAGAAGATCCCACTAAGGAAAGCATCGAAGAAGATAACTCCGTGATCAAATAGTTGAAAAAATCAGGGGCCAATATCTCAGTATGGGGTTTACTCATGGGTTCCATTGCTCATAGGGAGGCTGTTCTCAAAGCACTAAACACAGCCCAAGTCTCCCTTGACACTTCTCCAGATCAACTGGCCAGTATAGTAGGGGCAACTTACGTGGAGAATATCCTATCCTTTTCGGACTCAGATCTCTCGAAAGAAGGGGCAAGCCACACTAAGCCGTTGCACATTACAGTTGACTGTAACAGAATGAGGGTACCTCTGGTTTTGATCGATAATGGGAGTGCACTGAACGTTTGCCCGCTGAAAACTGCTACTTGTCTCGGGCTTAAGGTTGAAGATCTCAAACCTACTAATCAGGGTGTTAGAGCTTATGATAACACCAAGAGAGATGTACTGGGAATTTTGCACCTTCGACTGTCCACAGGCATAGCTGACTTTCCTGTGGAATTTCAGGTTATTGATATCCAGTCCTCTTTCAATTTACTGTTAGGGAGACCATGGTTACACCAAATCAAAGCCATCCCTTCTACGCTACACCAGAAGGTCAAGTTTATCAAGGATGGGCTAGTAATTACTCTTCATGGAGATGCTGAAATTGTAGGGATCGTAAATAATACTGAGGTTAAAGATGAGCCGTTGCTTGAGATTCAACCAGAACAACAGAAAGTAGAACTTAGTAGGTTTGAATTTGAAAAGATATGCTCAGTCCAATGGGATCAAGCCATGAAAGAATATTTTCCAATGGAAAATACCTCTAATTGCTACATAGCTAATATATTCAAGAAAATGAGATTCTTCCCATTGCTAAGAGGCAAAGGTGTACCACAGATCTCATTAAAATGAAGTCCTATCTAAAGACCCTTAATGGTTATTTTGTGAAAGAAGGGGAAGACTTCCGCTACTATGGGTTCCCAAAGCTGTTCATTGATCACATCACAGGTACTCGTCTGCCGGGGTTTGAAATCTTCTTTAGCATGGAATGGCCCGAAAAGGAAGCCAGCATAGAAATTAAGGAGAAGAAGGTTGAAGACTGGCAACTCGATCTGAACTCCTTCAACATCGATCAGCTATTCATTGAAGATCATAGTATCTTAGTGTTGTCAGTTGAGAAAGGGATCCCGAATCCTCAGTCTGTAATCAAATCCGCTGTTGGGTCTCTATCAAATTATCATGTAATCAGTCCTGTGTTGCATGTCAAGGCTGGGTCTGTCGGTCCCATTAGTCCTGTTCAGTCTGACATGCCAGTTGAGTCATTTATTTCTGTTGAGTCGAGTAAGTTAGTTGTTTCTGCTGAGTCTATTATTTCTAGTGAATCTGTTTTTCCTACTGAGTCAAGTGAGTCTGTCAAGTCTGCAATGAGTGCTGTTACCCCATCTCTTTTCAATGAAATGAAAGAAATTTTTAATTACCCCGAGCGTAATAATAATTTAACTAATAATCTGGCTTCGGAGGGAGAGTCTTTTGACGAAGAACCTCCCCCTGAAATAATAAAATTACTTGAACAAGAAGAGGAACGTCGGGCTCAACCTCTAATAGAGGAAGTAGAGGTTATCAACCTCAGAACAAAAGAAAGTCCTCAAGAAATCCGTATAGGGGTCACTTTATCTCCTGATGAACGCAAAAGGATAGTAGATTTGCTCAGAAAGTTCAAAAACGTGTTCGCGTGGTCTTACGAAGATATACCGGGGGTAAGCACAGATATTGTCCAAGATCGGATTCCGTTATATCCTGATGCTCGACCAATCAAACAGAAACTTCGACGTATGAAGTCGGAATGGACTTTGAAAATCAAAGAAGAAGTTACGAAGCAGATTAACGCTGGATTTTTGAAAGTAGTAGAATACCCTGAATGGATTGCTAATGTCGTCCCAGTACCGAAAAAAGATGGAAAAGTTAGAATGTGTGTGGATTTCAGAGACCTAAACAAAGCAAGCCCAAATGATAGTTTCCCTTTACCACACATAGATGTTCTAGTAGACAGTACAGCAAGACACGCGTTGTTGTCCTTCATGGATGGATTTTTAGGGTATAATCAGATAAAAATGGACCCTCGAGATATGCAAAAAACTTCATTCATCACATAGTGGGGGACCTTCTACTACAAGGTCATGCCTTTTGGTTTGAAGAACGCTGGAGCCACCTATCAAAGAGCAGCCACGACTCTACTACATGACATGATACACAAGGAGGTCGAAGTCTATGTAGATGATATGATAGTCAAATCCAAAGAACGACTAGGGCATGTTACTGCGTTAGAAAAATTTCTCACAAGAATTCAAAAGTACCAACTCCGCCTTAACCCACAGAAATGTGTATTTGGAGTAACTTCTGGAAAGTTATTGGGGTTTGTAGTCAGTCAGAGAGGGATCGAAGTAGACCCTGTAAAGATTAAAGCTATCCAGGAGATGCCGTCACCCGAGACTGAAAAATAGATTCGAGGTTTTCTGGGCAGAATCCAGTATGTTAGCAGGTTCATTGCTCAACTCACCAATGTCTGCGAACCTATTTTCAAGCTTCTCAAAAAGAATGAACCAACAGTTTGGAATGAGCAATGTCAAAAAGCTTTCTACCAAGTCAAGGAGTTTCTCTTAAACCCACCTATTTTGGTTCCACCTACACCGGGTGAACCACTTCTTCTTTATCTGTCAGTCACAGAAGAAGTTATGGGATGCATACTTGCACAGTATGACAAAGATACTCGTAAAGAAAGGGCCATCTACTACATCAGCAAGAAGATGTTAGAGTATGAACGAAAATATTCGACTCTCGAAAAAACTTGCCTAGCATTGGTATGGGCTACTCAGAGACTCCGGCATTATATGCTGTCTCATTCAATTATCCTATTATCTCGGATGGATCCTCTCAAGTATCTTTTTGAGAAACCGGCGTTGACAGGGAGAACCGCGCGATGGTTGTTATTGCTATCAGAGTTTGACATCACGCATGTTACACAGAAATCCATCAAGGGAAGAGCTATAGCAGAATACTTGGCAGATCACTTTGCAGTAGAAGGAATAAGGCCCGTCGATCAATTCCCTGATGAGAACATCTTGCACATTAAAGAAGAATCGCAAAACCAAACATGGCAGTTGTACTTTGATGGAGTTGCCAATCAAAATGGGTATGGAATAGGGGCAGTCCTGCTTTCTCCGGAAGGATGCCACATTTCTATTGCTATTAAATTAGCCTTTTTGAACACTAATAACACGGCTAAATATGAGGCATGCATCGCGGGGCTCGAAACTGCTTTGAACCTAGGCATTACAGAAATTGAAGTTTTTGGGGATTCAGCCTTGGTCATACATTAGTCATTGGAAGAATGGAAGACTAGGGATGAAAAGTTGAAACCTTACCATGAGTATTTGTTAAACTTAGTCAATAAGTTTAAAGCTATCCTGTTCCAGCACATGTCAAGGGAGGATAACAGATTTGCTGACTCCTTAGCAACTTTATCTTCAATGATTTATTTACCCCCTGGCATGGAATTGAGACTGATCATTGTTGAAGTCAAAGACAGACCCGCATACTGCCATCAGATCAACATTGCTACTCGACTACTCGATGGAAAGCCATAGTACACAGATATAAAGAGAGTCTTGGAAAAACAAGAATTCCCAGAAGAAGCATCGAGGAAGGAACGACAGACCCTACTAATATTAGCATCTCAATTTATCCTGTGCGCATAAAGCTTATACAAAAGGTCTTATGATGGGATTCACTTGTCGTGTGTTGATGAAGATCAAGCTGAACAGATAATGATCGAACTACATTCAAGAGAATGTGGCCCTCACATGAGTGGGAAAATGTTAGCTAAGAAAATTATGAGACAAGGATACTACTGGCCCACGATGGAAACATATTGTCATCACATGGTCAAAACCTGTCATAAGTGCCAAATACATGCGAACCTTATACATGTGCCACCATCTCAATTAGTGGGTCTGACTTCACCATGGCCATTCTCAATCTAGGGAATTGACATTATTGGTAAAATATCGCCTAAGGCATCAAATGGGCATGAATACATTCTGGTTGCCATCGATTATTTTACCAAATGGGTCGAAGCTGCTTCTTATGCTATCCTCACTGCGTCTTGAGTTGCAAAGTTTATTCAAAAGAACATCATCAGTCGATATGGGGTACCTTCGGAGTTGATTTTCGATAATGGGTCACACTTTAAAGCTGAAGTTATCAAATTGTGTTCAAAGTTCAAAATCTCACATCATATATCATCTCTTTACCGCCCTCAGACTAATGGAGCAGTCGAAGCAGCTAATAAGAATATTAAGACTATCCTCAGGAAAATGTGTCAATCACATCGAGATTGGTCAGAAAAACTGCCATTTGCATTATGGGCATATCAAACCTCAATTCGATCCTCCACTGGAGCTACTCCCTACTCCTTAGTGTATGGAATGGAAGCAGTCTTGCCAGTTGAAATGGAGATTCCGTCTCTCAGGGTCTTGTTAGAAAGTCCGTTGTCAGAAGCAGATTGGGTTCGTCAACGGTATGAAGAGTTGAATTTGATCGAGGAAAAACGACTGAGAGTGTTGTATCACGTGCAAGCTTATCAAAGAAGAGTCGCCCGTGCGTTTGACAAGAAAATCAAGGCCCGTCACTTACAAGTCGGGGATTTAGTATTCAAAGAGAACAGGGTACCTATTTTTGATTCTAGAGGGAAGTTCAAACCAAATTGGGGAGGTCCGTTCATCGTTAAGGAAATATTACCAGGAAAGGCTGTCAGACTTCAAGATCATGATGGAATTGAATTACCAGAACCAACCAACCTTGACCAAATCAAACGGTACTACATCTAATGAGGCCATCTTTGGCCTAATCAATTCTCATATTACCCAGTTACCCAGTTCAACATATCCTTTTTCAACCCCTTTGCAGCCTTTTCAAAAAGAAAAATTATGCCTTTTTCTTTCTCAGCCCGATCACCTAACCTAGGGGAGGGAAGCTTCGAGCTACGTTTTGGTCTGATCCCAAAATTCTGGGGTATGTAGGCAACCTGAGAAATTACTTCAGGCCCGACCACATCAAAATAAAAAAATATATTTCCCACACAATAAAAAAAATCAAGAAAAATTCAAAAGAAAAGAAATATCATTCAAAATGGGGAAGAAAATTTAAGGAAAAAGAAAACAATTGAAAATGAAATGTCACACAAAGGGCATTTTGGTTTTTGAGCCTCAAATCCCTTTCTTTTTATACCTAGTCCTAAGCCTACCCATGAAAGTCCTCTTAAGTACCGTACGAAAAGTCAAGGAAGATAGCAAAGCATGATCAGATAATAACTCTAGAAGTTCAGAGGAGAAGAAAAAGATAAAAAAAATGATAAGGCCTGTTAGGTTGAAAACCTGGAAAGGGTGACTTAGGCAAAAATTAAGGCAAGCTCGCAAGGTTGAAAATCTGAAAGGACAACTTTGACAACAATCAGAGCTGAGAAAAAAAGAAGAAAAAAAGCTCGCTAAATCGAAAACCTGAAAAGGCGATCTAGGCAAAAGCTAGAGTAAGCTTGCTCGATTGAAAACCTGAAAAGGCGATCTAGGCAAAAGTTAGAACAACAAAGAAAAACAGAAGAAAATCCCAAACTGAGAGTGGTCTAAGCTGAAACATCAGAAGTCCGAATAATCAAGGTCAATACTTAGCTTAAACCAGGCATAGACTCAGAAGCCACAAGTATCTTGTCTACGATCGATCTGAAAATTTTTACTCCCCCAAGTAAACCAAGGGAGATAAGGGTGAATTCTATGATGAAACTCGAAAGGAAATAATTTTGTACTCTTGAGCCTGACTCAAAAACCTTCAATAAAATTAATCAAAATTAAAAGTTGAGTCTTTATTGCGCTTGTAGTAATCAATTATTTCAAACATTCATACAAGGAGCATTTTCTTTCTTTTTTAATGTAACTTTTCCCCCTTATACTAGGGGCATTTTTTTTATGATGTGTTCAATTATCTTCAAGGCCATGGTCATTGTCAAACTAGAGGCGTTTTATTTTTGAGCAATGTTAATCCTAAAAGTTAATGAGAACCCCAAACTTAAGGTTACCTTCTTGATAACAGTTTTTCGAAAAACTTTTGAGGTTCAAAGAATAAAAAAAAACTCAGGTTTTAAATTCATAATAAATCCTTGAGGTTCAAACAAAAGCATTTTGGATCTCACATAGAAGATATGGCATTCTTTCGTTCTCCAGATTCTTTTTCAGATCCAATCATTCTTAGATTCGATCATTTCTCTTCCAGATTCATTATCTTTCGGATTTATCCATTTTCTGATTCATTCCAATCAATCTTCTCCAAATTCATTCTTTCTTGTCAAAAATTCCTTCATTCCTCTGCCAGTTTTGCTCAGTTACCACCAAGGGTTATCTTGGATTTTGCTCAATTGCCGTCAAGGGTTATCTTGGATTTTGCTCAGATGCCGCCAAAGGTTATCTCGGAACTTTGCTCAGATGCCGTCGAGGGTTTTCTCGGAACTATGCTCAGTTACCGCCGAGGGTTTTCTCGGAACTATGCTCAGATGCCGCCAAGGGTTTTCTCGGAACTATGCTCAGTTACCGCCGAGTCTTTTCTCAGAACTATGCTCAGATGCCGCCGAGGGTTTTCTCGGAACTATGCTCAGATGCCGTCGACGCCGAGGGTTTTCTCGGAACTATGCTCAGTTACCACCAAGGGTTTTCTCGGAACTATGCTCAGATGCCGCCGAGGATTTTCTCGGAACTATGGTTAGTTACCGTGGAGGGTTTTCTCCCAACTATGCTCAGATGCTGCCAAGGGTTTTCTTGGAATTATGCTCAGGTGCCGCCAAGGGTTTTCTTGGAATTATGCTCAGATGCCGCCGAGGGCTTTCTTGGAACTATGCTCAGATGCCGCCGAGGGTTTTCTCGGAACTATACCCAGATGCCGCCAAAGGTTTTTTTAGAACTATGCTCAGTTACCGCCGAGGGTATTCTCGGAATTATGCTCAGTTACCGCCGAGGGTTTTCTCAGAATTTTGCTCAGTTTATGCTCAGTTTATATTCAAATTATGCTTAGTTTATACTCAGATTATGCTCAAATTATGCTCATATTTTAAATCACACACTTGCATAGTTGTCACATTAGTCAAGGAGAATTTTCTAAAATTCAAAGATCTGACACCATCAGTGAGAGTTTGCGCTTAAGGACCTGACAACCTTTTTAATTCGGGGAGAGTTTACGCTCAAGGATCCGAACACCTCGACGAATTGCTAAATCAGGCTGTAAAATGAACTGTCACTAGCTTTGGCATTCAGATATCACACTATCTACCAAAATAGATTTGCTATCTAGTTTGCTTCAACCCTCTGCCAAAGAGGGGCATCTGTAGACACCCCATTTTTGCACTCGCCTGATTAATCAACTCGTCAACCCGATCGCAATGATTCCCAATGATGGATGTGTATTCCAAAGGTTTATTTTGTTAGCAGATATGTTTCAGAAATCCGGATGAGGTATCTCGAATTGACAAAACCTTAGAAACCACGCTACGCTAGGAAAATACAATCCCAGAAACATAGAAATCATCATCTTGTAGACCAAAAAGAAGTTTCACGATAAAAATCACTAAAAATTGACCAAATTACCAAAATACCCCTAACCTCAAAACAATCTTAGAGCCTACGTTACGCTTAGGAAAACTCTCTCGAACACATAAAATAACAAATCGGAACCAAATAAATCATTTCACCAATTTTAACAGAATTTGACAAAATTACAAAAATGCCCCTCATAAAGTTCATGATCATTTCTCACAAAAATTTACATAAATGACAGAAACTAATATTTCCATTGAATTTCTTACGAAAAATCGATTCTAAAACATCGTAGAACATTAAAAACTGACTTAAAACGTGAAAAGTCCTCACCGGGGGCAAAATAGTAATTTCACAATTTTCATAATTAAAAAATTTGAAATTAATAAATAAAACATTAAATAATTAAAGTGAAACATTAATGAAATTAATTTAAAAATTTGAATCGAAGAATCGATCAATCGGGTTTTCAAGTAAAATTGTTGAGGGTTCGTGAGATATTTTTTTAAGGACCCCTCCATTTGGGGGTCCAAAGAATTAAAGATATTTTAGAGGGAGGTTCTTCAAAAATTAAAAGTAAATCAAGCAAGACTGAAGTCAAGGTAATAAAGTCAATCAAGTGAAACTGAAGTCAAAATTAAAGTCAATTAAGCAAGACTGAAGTTAAGATATTAAAAGTCAATCAATTAAGACTAAAGTCAAAACATTAAAAGTCAATCAAATAAGACTAAAAGTCATAATAGAGTTCTAATTAAATAATAACTCAATCTAATAGAGTTCTAACTTAAAAAACAATTCTACCTAAAACAATTCTAATTAAAACACAATTCTACCTAAAACAAGTCTAACTAAAACACAACTCTAATTAAATACTAACTCTATCCAAATCAACCCCTAAAAAATCTATAAATAGAGGTGCTCACACCCTATTTTCGTATAAAATCATAAACCCTAAGAGAAATAGGTCTAGAAGCCCCCTAGCCTCCCATAAACCCTAGTTTTGGAGTCCCAACTCCTTGCCTAACATCCTTCCTTCGATTTTAGCATAAGAAACGCCTAAAAGCCTTCCAAAAACATCCCAAAATCCGCAACAAACTTGAAGAGTTCAGATCCAAAAATAAAGAGATACCTTGCCTCGGAGATCCGAAATAAAATCTGGAGACAGAACGAAGCAAGGGAGTACGGTATAAGGAGCTATTTTTGTCAGATCTCAGGGAATAAAATCCTTGCTATCGGAAAGGTATAAAATTTTTTATTTTTATTTTTATCTAGGTTTTAAGCAATGTAATTTATTTAGGAAGTCAGTAGAAACTGGCTTTGGTCGGGCGGGGTTGGTGCCTAACACCTTCCAACCCCGTAACATGATCCCCGAATTCAGTTTTTTTTTGTTTTAAATTAGTTTTTTTTTTATCCGTTTAGAGTCATTGATCGGTTCTTAAACCTTAACAACTAGGTGGCGACTCCCAAACCTCAAGGGTCAAAAGCGGATCCGCGCACCCCGCGGATCGAGGGCGCTTTCAGGAGGTCAGGTCAAATATTTGAAAAAAAAGAGCTACTTGAAGTGTAGAGTCATTGATCTTGAAGCTCAGCTTGAGTCACCGCACCATGAAAATTGTTGGAAGAACTCGAGAGGGGAGTCCAGATCTGCTACTAAAAAAAAAACGTCACTAGAAGAGTAGAGTATTTGATCTTGTAGCTCAACTTGAGTCACCAAGCCACAAGGGCCATAGAGAAATCGAGAAGGTATTCAAAGCAAAAAATCTATAAAGTAAGCATAGACTGAAGGGCATAGTGAAAATCTGCAAGGACACTATAAGTAAAAAAATCAGTCTATGGCAAGATCAAAACCACCGACATGATGAAAACCCAAAAAGGGCGTCGATGAGCAAAAATGTGAAAATCGGGTCTGGTGAAAATCGTAACTGGCGCTAGGGGCAAAAATGAAAAAATAAAAAATAAATAAATAAATAAAAATAAAAAAACAACTCCTGGCCCGCAAGGGTATAAACTGTGAACGGCAAAAATCTAGAAGTCCTCAATATTCTAATGAAGATAATTCAGTCAAAATCCTTAATCTCGGGGATGACTCTGCAGATGTTAAGGATTAGCTGACACTTGTATCCTCGGCATTTGGCAAAGGCACCATAATCGTTGATGTTTAGAAGCGTCAAACACTAGTTTGTCACAGATTGTTAGACAAAGGCAATTTTTTTAACAAACCTAAAACAAAAAAAAATTAAAAAAAAATGCATCATCAAAATTACTATTTTTGGCCTATGATGAAGAATCTATGACTTTTCTTAAAATCAATAGTTTTCGGAAGCAGTAGATATATCTGAGGCCACTATATAAAAATCCTTAAAAGTAGGGTACAAGAAGAAAGAATGGACAAAAAACCACTCAAGCATTTCCCTAAGAAGTGTAGTAGGCATCAAGCCTATCCTCCAAAGCTTTAATTTGAGCGGCTTGATCGATAATGATCCTTTCTGCATCTGAAGCATGACAACTCACCAAATATTCAACGATCATGTCAGCATGCATCCGTGAAGTAAGTCTCTGTCTCAGATCATCAATCTCGAATTTTAGACGGGTCACTTGAGCCTGTAACTCATTCTCAGAGCGAAGCGAAATTGCTTTAAGCCTTTTGTTGGACACCCGCAACTCCTCCAACTTATCGCGATGGTCAAAAAAATGAGTAGATGAAGATCTCACCTCTACTGGGGGTATAATGCCAGCTTGTTCAGCAATCTGCCTCTTCAACCAAAATGAATAGTCTGAAAAGGAATGACCAGGGAAGATAGGACAGTAAAAAATAATCACACTCAGCCAAACCCTCTCCAAATGGTCTCTTAATTGCCAGGAGGATGGAGAAGGAATAAAAGGCCCGACTAGCTCATGGAAATTTCCATGGACCACTATGCCTTGTTCTGCCCAAACTGTCTCAAAACCCAAAGAGGAATATAATGGGTAGTGCTACGCAAACCAATCAACACGACAAAATAGCTCTGATGGAAGGAAATCACAGGAGATGCAGAAAGTTACAAAGCCCCCACCCAACGTACATCCGCCTCGGATAAGTTGATCAAGCTATTGAACCAACCCACTTTGCCACCAATAAAGATGGGAAACTCTCTTTTATTCACCAACGTTACTAGTCGGCATGGACATTGAATGGACGGCTAACTGCTACGGTAAAGGACATGTGGTCAAGGAATCAAAGCTACAAAAGAAAGGGAAGTCAAATAAGTATTATCTTTTAAAATAATCATTAAAATAAAGGTTGGAAATATACCTGTAAAAGAGGAGCACAGCCATGGTACACGCGTTCTTTCCCACTTGAGCAAGCCGAGAGAGATAAGTAGGTTTCCCCAAGAAGCATAGGAGCGAGCCTAGAGCTTTTTCGAACTTGGTTAATCACATTTATTAGGGCTGGATTCACAAACTCGTCATTCTTAGGGAACAAGAGTTGGTTTACTACTACAAGTGTCAACACATCGAAGTGTGGTAAAGAGGATTCATCCTTGAACCATCGAAGCAAGAAAGGCTTAGAAATCTTGAGGAGTAGGGAGTCCCCATCCAAACTTTCCAATTTATGCTTAGGAACCCCTAAGAAACCCGACACTTCTTTCCTATAGCTCTCTCGCAAAGGTGGAATCACCACCATTTCCGAATAACGAAGTCCAAGAATGCGCTCAAATTCTTCAACCGTTGGAGTCATCTCTATCTCCCGAAATCGGAATAGGTTAAGCTCGGGGATCCAAAATCCCATAAGGGCATCAACTAGGTCCCATCTAACCTCAACCATCCCCAAGGTAAGGGTGAAACCTAGGTTGTTTGAATCCCACCTAACCTTTTCTTCATGTGTCATAGAACCTAACCATTGAGTTAAAAAGGAGTCAACAATAGCATACCTTTTGAGATTAGGAAGGTTAGGAGCACCTTGTGTGTTTCCAAGAGTGAGGGACGAGTATGGAATCATGAGATCTGGGTTGACGAGCACTTTGTGGGCTCCATGGCTGATTTAGGTTGAAGATAAGACAAAATCGTGAAACCACAGTATCTTTAAATGACGGAGTCTATTGGTCCGTTTATAGTCAACGGATTGAACATATTTCACTAAGTCCGGTTTTTAAGAGCGGACTAAGCATATTTGACATAGTCCGATCATAGAGAACGAACTAGACAGATTTTACCTAGTCCAGTTTTTATGAATGGACTGCACTGATTTCATTTGGCCGGTTTCTAAGAACGGACCAGACAAACTACATTAAGTTCGACTTTGGAAAACGGACTAAGGGAATTGAAACCAATCCACTTACTTTACGGACCCAGACCATTAATCTCATCATTGTCCATAAATAAAAAATTAAAAATTTTAAAAAAAATGCTCAAAACACGTGAGAATTTGGATACCAGAAGAGAAGTATGCACTAAAAGAAGTATAACTTGTACAAAAAGGGTACAAGTGTTTCCATACATCATCAATAAAAGTTAAATGATCATAAATTATATACAAGTATCATGATATATCCTAATGAGATCTATGGCTATCTGAACCAGGTACAGGGGCGTCTGGGGGGAAGGAGTCAATGCCCGAAAGATCAGCATCACCCACGCCTGAGAAGAACGAACTCGTGCCAGAGGAGGAGGGTAGGCCCCGTAGCCTAACTCGTCCATCAGAATCGGCAGTAAAATACTCTCGATCCAATATTGCATTATCATCGGTTGTCCGAGCAAAGGTACCAGGCTCAGAGGCAGGTGCAGAAGGGCCAGTAGAGGCAGAGGCCTAAAAGGCAATAATAATTAGATACAATCCATATACAATCCAAATGAGCAGTTAAAAATAAATCAGATACCTGTGGGGGGGGGGGGTAAGCGGATGAGCATAAGTACTACTCGTTCCATCACGACCGCGATAATAGTCTTGAAACACCACCAAGAGAGAAGCAACAGTTAGACTGAGAAAGACACAATCAATGGAACTAAGGAAATTTAACAAGTATTATAACAACTCCGCCTGCAGCCTAGACTCTCTCATGGCCATCTTTGTCTGAAGAGCTAGTATACGCGCTGCCTGAGACTCCACCTCTGTCTGGACAACTCGCCACCTACCCTTCATCTCAGCGCACCGGGCCGTCTGCGCCTCGATCACCTCATAGCCTTCTCGGAAGCGACGAAGATCATCAATCTGTCTAAAGTTGAAGGGTAAGGAAACATCTATAGAATGAATATGGGCAAACATAAAGAAAAGAATCAGAAGTTACCGTGTCGTCGTATTCCCTAATAAAAATACCCCCGATCTCGGTAACCCCAGCTCGGACGGGCATGGGTGGCATCAAACAGCCAATATAGGCCTCCCGAAACCATCAGATATAGTCATTCTCGACTGACAACCCACGTGCCGAGACACCACCAACCTGAGCTAAGTAGTCGTCGACAGTCATGTCTGCTGCAGGTGGGGCAGGTGGAGCAACCGGGATCCGCAAGGACCGATCATGCTGGAAAAAGAATCACTCCCCCAGGTAATATACATAGGAGATACGACCAATGAAGTATGGGTAGATCGTCCGACATAGATCTCGTCAGAAAGCAGCTCGAACCTCCAGTCGCTCCTGAACAGAACAGGGCAGATCCCGGAAAGTAACAGAGAATATCTGCAAAACAAGATAATCAGAACACGGCATATGCAGAAAAATGAACAAAGCAACAAAAAAGATCAGGTACCTCCTACAGGTAACACCGGTCAAAGTGAGTTCTGGCATTGCAGGAGTTGCTTTTGACTGTCTGATAATCCCAAGTAGCCCAAAAAGCTCCAAGAGGGAACCCCTCGTCCAGATGACGCATGGTCGGAAGATAATACGGAAAATGCACATGGACAAAGAACTAGAAGAAAAGGTTGAATCAGAAAGCTGGTGAACCAAAGCAAATGAAATGACAAGAAGGGTAGAAGAAAGGAGAGTCACCTCAATGAAGGGCCAAAAGAATCTAGCAGAGACTCCGCTTCCGCGAGGGGACGTGATACCCTCGACTACTCAATCTAGGCCACCAATAATGGTGCCATAGATAAGATTGCCCCAGTCCCAGTCATCAACTCTGTCAATGTCCCGGAGAAATGGGAGGAAAGTGGTGAAAACGGTAGAGTCGTCCTTTAAGAAGAAGCAGCTCCCAAGCATGCAGAGGAACGCTATGCGAAAAATGACAACAAAATCAGTGTCCCCTCTCCGGGCTGTACGCCCACGCTGTCCCAACAAGCTCCACAAGTAACTCATGTTGATGCGGCCCAGTTTGCCCACTGGTCCAACAGGGATGTACGGGGTCCCTAGCAAATCAGCAACCCCCTAAAGGTAGAAGATGTGTCTGAAGAGCCTCTCCCTCCATCACTAGCCTAGTAATCGCCACAAAGTTTGAGGGGCAGATGTCGATCTCGATCTTTGGCATATAAAACGAATGGGTATCAGGGAACCAACGCTCCATGATAGCTATAAAGATCGGTCGATCAGCTCTGAAGTAAGGAATCCTCAAAAAGGCTCCAAAGCCAGCACAGGTGAATTGTCCCCATAGATCCTTAGAAAAAGTCTGTACACGTCCAAGAATCTCTTCCAGCTACCACGAAAATGACCTCCGAGGAAGGGAGTCGGCTGGTCCATCCTCACAAGCATGGACACATGTCCACTCAACCCAGTCAATAATGATGTATCAGCAACTCGCTCCCTGACATGGGCGGGAATCTCCACTCAGGCCGCTGTAGTAGCCCTCTCAGTGCTCGGAGCTCCCTCTCTACTCGTACTACTGTCTCTGGTGGTATCCCGTCCTCTATCGCCTCGCCCACCAGGAACTTTCCCAATTACGACATGTCTACCTCTAGTCGGGCGTCTCGAAACAGTACGACGCCGTGAACCCTCACATCCCTCTCACTCCTAGAAGAAGACTCACTAGAAGAGGAATCCCTATCAAGAGAACCATCAGAAGTAACAGAATTGACGAAGAAGACCCCTCCGCGTGTGACACTGAAGCGGCTCCGGTATCTAATCGGGTACGGACAGTAGGTCGATCATCCTCTTCCCCCTCAAAGGCAATAGTAGACCTCCGAGCACGACCCATCTACTCAAACGTAAACACTCAATGCTCGACAAAACAAACGCTAGGACTCGCTACGCCTTAAACGCTTCAACAAAACAATAAGTCAATGAACCTTCTATAATCGACAAAACAAACGTTAGGATTCGTTACGCCTTAGACGCCCCGACGAAAATGATGAATCAACCTAAAACCACCTAATTCACCCACGATGATCATACCCAACTAAAATAAATATTAGGATTCGCTACACCCTAGATGAATCAACAAATAACAATGAAAATCAGCCCACGAAACCCAGAAATTGCCAAGGGAGACGATAACTCGAACTAAAACAAAGCATCATATGGCATAAACAAACCGATGGCCCATCAAAAAAAATAAAAAAATAAAAAATAAAAAATAAAAAAAAACTTTCGACCAATCCAACAAGAAAACATACAACCAAACAGCAAACCATTAAAAATCCTAAGTCCAAATTTTAAATCAACAAATATTTAAAAATTGTAACCAATCTTAACCGGTTTTAACCAACCAACAATTAAAACAAATTTGTAATCGACAATCAACTAAAAACTTTAACCAATCTAATCAACAATCAATTAAAATCTTAACCAATCTAATCGCAATCAACTAAAGACCTTAACAAATCTAAATAATCAACAACCAATTAAGAATCTTAGCCATTATTAATCAACATGCAATCTTAATCAAACAGGCAGTTAAAAAAAATTGACAAGCGACTAAAAAAAAATCTTAACCAACAAATAAAATCCTTAACCAAATCTGATTAATCAACGAACAATTAAAAATCTTAATCAATCTTAATCAATAAACAATTAATAATTTTAATCAACAAACAGTTAAAAAATCTTAACCAACCTTAATCAACAAACGATTAAAATTTCAACCGATAATCAAATAAAAAATTTTAACCAATCTAACTAATCAACAAATAATTAAGAATCTTAATCAACATGCAATCAACAATCATTCAAAAATCATAACCAGTCCCAACTAATCTCAATCAAACAAAGTGCAAAACCTTAATCAATAATCCAACGTTAATTTGTTAAAATCTAAACCAATCAACAAATACCAAAACATCTCAACAAATCAAACAATCCAAATCCTACAAAACCTTAATCAATCAAATCCAAAACCTGTCGAACCTTACAACAAACCGTCAATCTTTATCAAAATCAATTAATCAAACTCATCAATAGTGAAAAAATCGAATCCCACAATAAAGTCCCAATCCAAGTCAACCGCACGAGCAACAAAATAACAATAGCATGGCATGTAACCAACAAGGGAAGATACAAAAGGCAAAAGGAGGAGAAAGGGGTAGAGAAGAACGACTGACCTCACAAAGAAAATATAAGCACAAGTGCTCGCCTCAGTCAAGCTATACCGTCCAAATCCACAGCGTCCGCGAGAGTACACAACAGGTAAGAGCAGTCAAGCTTTACCGCCCAAATCCACAGTGTCCACGAGAGTACACAACAGCCAAGAAAGATAGAGAACAGATAAAACAAGAAGGTGAGAAGGCAATGAGAAGAGAGAGGAGAAATCAAGAAGATGAGATGAAAAGAAGGTGAGAGGAAAAAAGAGAAGAGAGAAAGAGCAAAAGCGACAACGCGCGAAGAAGACTATTCGAATTTGGGTAAATAAAGGTTCTGGTCCGATTATTATGAACGGACTAATGTAAAGTTGATCAGTCGGGCTTCTAAGAGCGGACCAATAGGGAATCATATAGTCCAGCTTTTATAAGCGGACCATCAGTGGTAAATTCAGTCCTTGGATTCAAAACAGACCCAAAAAAAAATAATATAATAATAATAATAAATAAAAATAATTAAAAAATAAAAAATAAAATAAAATAAAAAATAGCAAAATAAAAATAAATGAATAAATAAATAAATAATATATATATAAATAAATAAAATAAAATAAAATAAAATGTAAAAAAAATAAAATAAAAAATAATAATAATCCAAAGAGGGGAAGTTTCAAAGCTCGGAATCAACAAGGAAAGAAGATGAATATATCAAAATTGCATGTTTTGAAAACATTAATCATTTTTCAAAGTTTATCAAAAATCAATCCAAGACTTCAAATGAGCCGCGCCAAGAAGTCAAAGGTTTCAAAAAGGCTAACCCTGTCAGACCCCGTGCTTGGGTAGCCACATCTTACAAAAATCTTCAATCCATCCGACATTTTTAATCATCAGGCAATAAATTATTTCGAATTCGTACAAATAAAGGGTCTAATTTATTCTTTGTAAGTTTTTACAAGCAACTCCTGCAAAGAGGGGCAGCTGTAGACACCCCAATTTGCACGAACCCGTTAGGAAAATTCAAATTTTCTTGAATTGATTCCGAGTTAGACTTAAGCCTCTCAATAGACCTGCATTGCCACTTGGCATCATTATTCATGCAAACATGCTTACTTATTGCATCTCATATCATTGCATGCCCATACCTTGTCCCTAATCCACTTTAAACCCTTATCCATCACCCATATCCTAACCCAAGTCCATATCCCAAACCTAAAACCATGTCCATTCTAAGCCCAAGCCCAAGTCCATATCTTAACCCAAACCTAAGCCCAACACTAAGTCCACTCCAAGCCTATTCTCTCATACCCCTTTACAAGATGACACATGTTGATACCTCATAAGCCCCCAATACCCAATGCATCATCTAATTGGAGAGTCAATTTTTCCCTTGTGAAAACCTAAGAATGCCCTTCTCAAAAAGTTTAATCAAACCAAAAAGGTTGTTTGGTCTTTGGAAATAATCTATAAAGTTGAAAGAATTTTCAATCCTACCCTCAAAAGGTGGGAATCTTCAAGTACATACATAGAGTTCTCCCATTTGTTCATTTCAAAATTATACTTCCACCCTTATTTTATATGTTATTTATAAATGAATCAAGGTCTACTTTTCACCTATCACTCTACCTTTAAACATGTCATTCTCCTACTCACCCTCCCAAAAGTACTTTTGTTCTCCCATTGGTCCATTTCAAAATTATACTTCCACCCTTATTTTATGTGTTATTTACAAATGAACCAAGGTCTACTTTTCACCTACCACTCTACCTTTACACATGTCACTCTCTTATTCACTCTCCTAAAAGTACTTTTGTTCTTTCACCTCTATTTATTAAAAAACCAAAGATCAAAAAATACTTTTAGGGTTTCTTCACAAATGTCATCTTTACCCTCATACAAATAAAAAATCCTAAAAGAAATAACCTTAACCCCATGTCTATTTTATTTATTTTTAGGTTTAGACCACCTTATCCCCAAAAGTTATCCAAAAACTCTATAAATACCCTTATTTTCTAAGAGCAATTCATGCTCTCAAGCCCCCATCTCTCAACCTAAAACTCTACCAAAATTCCTACTTATTCTCTGACCTTCTAAAACTTCAACTCTACTCTCAACCATCTCACTCAACTCTCAAGTCTACTTTTCAAGGTTCAAGTTCATCAAGGGACAAGGTGGCGTTTAACATGTAGTTTATCTATTTCAAAATTTACATCTTCTTCTCCTAATCCTCTATTTTATTTTCTTTTAAGAATCTTTTAGGATGTAATGCATACCCTCTCCAATCCCCGGTAGATTGGACTAAGGTTCGATCGAAAGGATGGGGGTTGAAGCCCATTTCACTTTAGTTTCATACATCATATTATACACAATGCACACACTCCCCTATGCATGACAATGATGAAGAAATGTGTCACCCTCTTGATGGGGTGAAACACTAAGTTTCTAGTCATGCATACATGCATCAAGGTTATGGCTTCAAGGGAACTCCATCATGGAGTCTCTCTAAGAGCTCAAACATACATTCACATTCATAAGTTTAATGTGACTACATGGGTCATTCTCTTCCATAATATGCCCTTAATATCACTTTGAAATCAAAAACCCTTTGGAAAGGGGACATTTCACTCCAATGCACACACCACTCTTAGCATGCATTCTCATACATTTTATTATCTATTATCTTAAAAGTTTTCACAAAATAAAATGGCCAAGCAAGGTAACCACCTTTGGTGGAGAGGATGGGGTGCCTAACACCTTCCCCATCCTTTAACCGAACCTCTTTACCTAGATTTTAGGTAGACCTTGCCCTTTCCAACACATGAGAGTCACTACAATGCCATGAAAAAATGATTTTCAAAAAAATCAATTTGGGTGCCCATTCACACCCATTTCCAAAAAAGAATGGTGACGACTCCAAACAATGTAGCATTGAGGTTCATGACGAACATTTCATGTCTACACTCTTCGCCAAGTTCAAGGGAACAAATCGTTGCTATCATCTGGGTATTCTTTTTAATTTTTTATATTTAATGATGTTAGATCTTTTAACAATGTAATCTTTTTTGAGAAATAGTAGAGACCGATGATTGCCAGGTGGGGTTAGTGCCTAATATCTTCTAATCCCGTACCGTGATCCCCGGACCCGTAGTATCTTTTTCGTAGATTATTACTATTCATCTATTTAGAGTCATAATTAAGTTCCTAGACCATAATAACTAGGTGGCGACTCCCAACACAAAAAAGCGAATTCGCAACCCGCGGATCGAGGGTACTTTCAATGGTGACTCTAGTGGGGAATTTGAGGATCAAACTTGATCATTTTCAAATATTGATGCTTTGCCAAATAGATCTAGTTTTTTATTATTTAATTCGATTTATTTTATTTTTTATTTTTATTTTTTTATGGCTTGATTGTGGATCATTTATTTAAATTTTGAATATTATATTTTTATTTTTTATTTTTTTATCCAATTGAAGGTCATTTTTTGGTGACCCTAAATAATGAAAGACTCAAATTGACATATGAATTGAGGACGGAATAATGGTGGTTGGTATAAGAGTTATGGATTTTTTTTTAAAATTTTTGGATGAATTTTTTTAGCGCGTTACTAAGCATAGGCGGTGAGTTATGAAAATAAATTATTTGTGAGTGATGCGCTAAGAAAAAAAATTATTTTTTTAATGTTGTTCGTGATGAGGAGAGAATTCCAAGAAAAAAATTACAATAGAAAATAAATAAAGAAAATATTTTTGTGTGTGGTGTGCCGTTAGCAAAAAACGATTTTTTATTTTTCATCTTCTTCTCAAATAAATTATTTATGAGTGATGTAGTAAGAAATAAAAAAAATTATCTTTTTAATATTGTTCGTGATGAGGGGAGGATTACAAAAAAAAAAAAAATTCAAAAAAAATATTTTTTGTTTGCATGGGGTGCTAATAGTGAAAACGTTTTTTTTTTTTCTATTTCTATTTTCTTCTCTAACGAGAAAGAAGATGATGAAAAAATAACAAAATAAAAGAGAAAATAACGTCTCCCTACTTCATCCCTCCCTCTCTCTCTCATTTGTTTATTTGCATCGATTGATTCATTTTATTGACAAAAACATCAAAAGTGATCGTATTCCGATCTTCAGATCTGAGTCATACTCTCTTTAAGAATCTCCAAAACCGTCATTAAAGCTCTCTTGAAGATCGTCCCTCAGGTTTTTTTTTGTTTATTATATCTTGGAAACAAGCTATTGTTGTTCATTTAGGATTGAGATGAGCGATTTAAAGGAAAACGTGAAAATTATGAAACAATAATATTTTGGATGATTCCAAAGATGAACTTGTTGATGCTGAAATCGAATAAGAAGAATTGTTGCTCTCTTTGGAAAATCAGAAAAAGAATTGTAAGACTCTTTATAAAATTCTTTTTGTTTTAAAATCAATTTGTTTTTTTTAAAAAAAGAAGGTTTGGCAGAACTTTTTTATTTATTTATTTTAACAAAAAAAAAAAAAAAACTTCATTATTGTATGGAGTTGTTACTTGCTTTATGGAATTGTTACTTAAAATAAATTTTGGAATATTATGGCTAACTTCACAAACTCTGTATGATTTCTTCCTTTTCTAAGGGGTGTTGAGCACACCACGTGGTAGCAAAAATAGGAAAATTTTAAAAAATTCTTAATTTTAAAATTTTGATAGTTGTCCATTTTCAAAATATGGGGTCCAAACTTTAAAAAAAATGAGAATTTATTTTCAAATCTTATTTTATTTTTTCAATCCAAGCTTTGTACGTGAAATTGAGAACGTTGTCGTATCAATATACCGATGTGATGCTCCACGTGAACTCAATACCCTTCGTAAGGTTTCAAATCTTACTTAATTAGTTAAAATAACTTATGTTCACTTACAAATTTGTTGAGTAACAAACTTAATAAAGTAAGGGAATCTGTATTAAAAATTCAATCAAAGGTTTGCCAAGCATGCTCCTAAAAAAAAAATATTTAAAATTCCCCTTTTCCATAAGTATCATTATATCCTCGATTCAATATTATTTGAAATTTCGAATTGGTCTGGGTCGGTCAAAGCAATCTTTGATTGGACTACAAATTTTTTTTTTTTTTTATCATTAAAAAAAAGAGGGGGGGCTTTGTTCTTGTGATTAGTTAATACTTAATTATGGATGTACTATCTTTGTTGATTGATTATCTGAAATGCCATAATCTTAATTGATATACACATGAGATGTGCATGTTTTGATCTTGAATTGAATGATATGGATATTTTTTGTATTTCATGATCAATTTCTATTCTTACTTGTATGGTTTGATTTAGCCCATGGGCCCATATATCCGAAAAATACCTCGAGCACACCCCACCCTATTTGGTACACACCACTGGCATGTTTATTTTGTTGCATTGTACGCTTGCATATCCCTTATAGCCAACATGGCACTAGTGCGTGACCCGGTTTCCTTAGAGATGCTACGTCATTCATGAAAACCACAACTCTTGTCACGTATCGTAGGGTATATAAAACTGGGGCATCAGTACCGTTTGATCAGGTGACTCTAAAAGGTATATCGATGCACCCACGCTGGAGTGACCTGAGCCGTTGTCCTATTGTAAGCCGTAAAGTCACATGTCCCGATCGCCAACCCTAGACTCATATATATACGGTATATTAAAGTTAATCTAAGTTCACCAATTGCACTTCTTGATTAAAATCAGTGCTTAAACGAGATCCTGCCCCGATGTGCTACGGTACAAGGGAGATAGACTACGTTTATTCTAGATGAGAGATGACTTAAGAGTGTCATTGGTCAGCATCGTGCGCCACCTCTCAATTGGGATTAAACTAGCTGCTTTTGACTTTAGAGATATAAGTTGGAGTCTTAGATTATCACTTCTACGGCATATCAAACTAAGTCACCATGTACCGTCTGATTGAGTATGCTCGAAAGGTATATAGGTGCACTTGGGCAAGGGTGACTAGATAAATTGCATTGCACGTAGTAAACTTAGAGTCTAGGAACCTTCCTATACATCACGACCCGAACTGAATATGGGTATTTCTGGGTTGCTCTATTCAATCTAATCAACAGGTAAGTGGTTGGACCGGTCTAGACCGTTCAAATTAAACCCGTTATATCGGTTCAACCGAATGTGTAAAATGTAAATCAATTAGCTCAATCGACAAATGGATCAAACTGCTCAACACCACTAGTTGGACCAATTAGTTTTAATTTCAAAGATTCAAACTATTTTGTACCAAAAAGATTCGATCGTAGGGTCAAATTAATTTGTCTAATTGAAAGTTCTGTCCCAATCAGGGGTAGACTAATCTTTTTCACCTTCTTGGTCATTATAGACTTATTGTGCATTTGGATTCGATATCTCCCACTGGACTTAGGCTAATTTATATCAAATTTTTAATCATGTGGTTAAAAGTTAAACCTTCAAAATCGAAGGTTAATCTTAGGTGCTCCTAAACGTTCTAAACCGTCATCTGGGCTTCTTCGAGACCGTTAAAAGTGTTGTCTAGCTAAAGTACTAATGTCAAATCCAAGTAGTCTACCCTTGCACCATAGTATTATGTCCATCCACCAAGAGGACCTCTCTGTTTTATAGATAAAACATCATTGAGTTATTATTTAGTTTCAATTCAGTTTTCGACAGTCTTTAAATTCAGATAGTCGTTTTAGTTACGTTAGTTTTTCTTTAATTTTTAATTTTTAACTTTTAGTCAGGTTGTCAATCTATGTCTTTTTATTCTAATAAAATAAAGAAGCTTTTGATTATTATGCGTGAAATAATGATGTGAACATAAAATTTGACATGAGAAATGCCTCAAAACTCACTAGTCAAATTTGATAAATATTGGAATTAAAGAATATACTCAAAAAATGCAAATTTGTACAACATTATCCTCAGGGGAATATGAGAGAATGATAAACTTGTTTGAGAAACTCAACAACGTTCCTACATAGGCTCATGAGGATATAAAGTCAATGGTGATTTTCAAAGTCAAAGTTCATCGATAAAAAATGATGCAGTTAAAATCATCGACAAAGGTACTAAGATCCGTAAGAAGGGATCCATCATTGTTTTTCACTCGAGAGATCACAAAAGAATAAAATATTTTCTTGAAGTTTTAGAAAAGTTGATTAGTTAAATACAAATAACTCAATCACATTCAATTTCGTAGAAGAAAACTTTACTCGACAGAGCAATCAAGACATCGATTTTCCTAAACTTTGACCGAATCAAGTAGCATTTGTAGAAAAGGAGGCCTTTTTTGGTTGAACTATTTTCCTATCTTACCAAGAAAAGATAACTTTCTTTAACCTATCGTAGCCTCTAAAAAAATCAATAGCCTCTTCTTTCTAAACCATACCAACCAACCTTATGAGGAAATCTTTGTATGAACTACGTTTTGACCTAATCCCAAAAGAGAAAATAAATATTTTGGGTACGTAGGCAACCTAAAAAATTACTTTAGGCCCAGTCACGTAAAAAAAATTATTCTCTTAAGAAAATTATCATCTAAAAGGAAAATTCCCTATTAAAAGATTCAAAGAAAAGAATACCAAATTAGGGGCATTAGAAAAAAGAGAATAAAAAGAATTGACATAAAATAAAATAATGCCAAACTAGGGGCATTAAAAAAATGTCAAAAGAATTTACAAAAAAATAATGCTAAACTAGGGGCATTAAAAAAAAGAGAATATCAAACTAGGGGCATTTTGGAAAAGTTGAGCCTTTATACCTTTTCTGTCTAAACCATATCCTAAGCCCACCTATTAAGTCCTCCTGAATGCTAATTGAGTCGACTAAGGTGCAGGGAATCAAAAGGAAGTTGTAGAGTTGATTACTCAAGATCATCGGAAAAAAGAGAAGCTCGCTAAGTCAAAAACCCGAAAGGATGATTTAGATAAAAGGTAGGGCATAACCATAAAAAAAAAGGCCTGATAAGTTGAAAACCTGAAAAAGCAACCTAGGTAAAAATCAAAGCATCATTAGAAAAAGAAAATCAAAACCCACTAGATTGAAAACATGAAGAGGTGATCTAGGCAAAAGTTATGGCATCATCAAATAAGGGGAATGTAGACACCCCATTTTTAAATCTACCTAACTCGACAATTCGTCACCCGATTACCGTGAATTCCTAATGATGAGCGTAAAGAACCAGAAGGCTTGTGAGTACTGTCCCTGATTTCTGTTGTTTCCAATCTTTTCATCTCCCCTACTCGTTACGACTCGACATAGAGATTTACGCACACTTAGGATCGCTACACCTTATACTCGAGTTAGCAAGCACGTACACCTTAGGTTCGATACGCAGTTCGATAACTTAGAGACCTTACTCGTTACGACTCGACATACAAATTTACACATACTTAGGATCACTACACCTTACACTCGAGTTAGCAAGCACGTACACCTTAGGTTCGATATGCAATTCGATTACTTAGAGACCTCGCTACGTTAGGAAAATGCAACTTTGAAACATAGAAATGATCACGTTGGGACTGAAAGATACTTCACGCTAAAATTTTAAAAAATCTGTAAAAATTGACAAAATAACGAAAATACCTCTCATAAATTTTGGACCTCCGAAAGACTTCGAAAATACCTCCATTGCACTCAGAGCATGATTTCGAATATAACGGGACCCAAATCGACGAAAACAGAGAACCTCACGAAAAATCACAAAAATGACCAACACGCTCCTTAAGATCTGAACTTTGACCTAGAGCCCCTAATTCTTAGGAAAACATGACAATTAAAATCTAATCCAAAAAATTAAACCCCAAATTAAAAAAATTAAACCATTAAAATTTAAAGTCAAATAAAAATCAAATTCAAAACTAAACAATTAAAATTTAAAGTCTAATAAATATCAAATTCAAAATTAAACAATTACAATTTAAACTAATAAAAATCAAAGTAAAAAAATTAAAGAATTAAAATTTAAAATCTAATGAAATAAAAAATTAAATTCAAATTTAAAATCAAGCAATTAAAATTAAATCAAATAATTAAAATTTAAGTAACCAATTTAATCGATCAACCAACAAAACCAAAATCAAATCAACTTAAATTAAAAATTACATAACCCACTAAAATGAAAAATCAAATTAAAAAACTCAAAATTTAAAACCAAAAATCTTAAATAATTGACCAATCAAAACGAATAAAAATCTAATCGATCGTGCAAAACGAATCCAATCGACAGAAATAAAAAATCAAAGCTAAAACCAGTTGACCATAGGGGACTATCATATTACAAGAAGTGGGGAATCCCCACCATTATTCTCCAATTTGAAAAAAAGAAAGTAAATACGTGTTAATCAAAAAATTAGAAAGAGAAAAAAAACTGAAATAGAAATAATTTCTATTTAAAGAGAGACGTCTCTTTCTAAGGAGGAGGGGAAAAACGATCTTCTTCTTCTCTCCTTCGACTCTCTCTCTATGCATGTCTCTCTTCCTACTCATCTTCTTTGGGTCTCCTCTCTAACAATGGCAGAATTAGGACGTCCTCTCCTCCAATAGCAATCACATTGTTGCTGCTACCGTCGGCTGAAGCTTCCTCCTTCTCTACAGACGTCTCAAACCATCTTCTTCTCCCACGAAATTGTCGTTCACAGCCCCCTCTCACTCTCAAGCTTTCTTATTCCCCCACGAAGTTGCTGCAATAGCCCCTTCCCCTCCCCCATTGAACTTGTAAATCCCATTCTACAACTCACTTCACAATCATCTTCTTCACCTCATGGTCTGCAACAGCCCACCTCCTTCTAAACGTCCCATTCTTTTTCAATCTCTTAGGCTTCTCTCTCTAATTTCTCATTTTCTTTTGATCTCTCCTCTCTCAGATCTCTTCCCCACATTTTTCTAAGCCATTAAAGTTGCTTCCCCTCTTCTCCATGTTTTTTAAGCCATTAAACTTCTCTCTCTCAATAGCATTTTTTTCATCTTTCTCTCTTATAACATCCTTGCATCACCTCTCTCTAAGCCAAGCCTCTACAACAGACAGCTGCAACCATGTTTTTTTGCTGCCTAACTGAGCCCCAATACTCTTTTTCACCCCACAACAGTACCCTCTTTCCAACACTTCTCCTTTCTATCACAACAGTCGCGACAAGGATTCACAAGTCTTCGCTTGTACTTGAAGGAATCAAGCCTTCTCGGACTAATAGGTGAGTTTATTGTTATTTTATATTTATCTATTTGTATTATTTTTTTTATATATGTATTCTCCATTTTTTTTACGTTGCTATTCCTATATATCTCTTTTTTTTTCCTTTATTTATTTTTTTTATTTTCATATTTTTGTCAATAGGATTAGGAAGATATTTATGTTATATATTTTTTTAGGTTTTGTTTTTATATTTTTTATATAGGTAGGACTAGGAAGGTATTTTGTTTTTATATTTTTCATATTGATAAGGTTAGGTATATTTTTCATATTGATAAGGTTAGGATAGTTTTTTTTTATATATTTTTTCTATGTTTTATGTATTTTTTTATCATTAGGAGAATTTGCTTTTTTGTATTATTTTTCACTATTTATTCGTCTTTGTATATCAATAGGGT
Organism: Akebia trifoliata; assembly: GCF_017979445.1. Taxonomy (NCBI): domain Eukaryota; kingdom Viridiplantae; phylum Streptophyta; class Magnoliopsida; order Ranunculales; family Lardizabalaceae; genus Akebia; species Akebia trifoliata. The sequence continues at coordinate 12,563,564 of NC_141385.1, read as the reverse complement.
TCGCCAAATATTCATTGTGTATATTTTCTTAGTTTTTTATTATTTTTTTTATTATTTTTTAATAGGTTAGGAAAATATTTTTAGGTCTCATCTTGCTTATTTTATTTGTTAGTCTTTATTTTATTTTATTTTTATTTTCGCATGTTGGTAGGATTGTAGGATTTTTTTATGATCGAGTTGAATTTACATGATCTATGATGATGTTCGAGTTCTTCGTATTATTTTATGATTTTTCCATGTGATCAATGCACTCCTTGACTTGATAGCTGTGCATGTTATTGAATGATAGATATTTTGGCAAAAATCGAAAATCATGCGTGCATACTCGTTTAGTTATTCTAGGGATTCATGACTATGAGAATTTTCTTATGGATTTTTCTTGCAATAATATTTGTCAATTTCTAATTTGTTGATTTCTGACAAATCCATAATCTTCTAATTTGGGATTTCATTTTTATATGGCTATTCTTTTGGAAAATTATTGGTAAATCGTTGGAAGATTTGTATTCGGAAACTTTCTAACATGAGATTGCGTGATTTTTTATATTTTGGGAGAATATACATTCATGGATTTCTAATTTAGAAGTTTCATATTTCAAAATTTTTCAAATTTAAAAGATTTCACATTCATATATTTAAAAAGTTCAAATTTAGAAACTTACATTTTGGAATGTTCTGTTTTAGAAAATGTATCTTCTTAAATTTTTAATTTTCGGATTCAACATATATTTCTTGAATTCTGATTTAGGAAATTTTAATGTTCCTAATTTGAAAGTATTATAAGTCCCAATTTGACAATTTTCTATTTGTAATCTTCCCGTTTAGAATATTCTCATGAGTTTCTATTTTGGATGGCTTGGGAAATACTTGCAGATGGAATTTCTTAATTGATTTCAGGTCATGGAGCTAATTTGGATTTTTTCAAACCCTTCCATATTTTGTGAAATTCAAAGAATAATCATATAACAGTTGGGACAATTTTTAACCACAGGATTTATTTGGAAAACCCAACATAAATTGATGATGATGACTAGACTATGACCTTGATCGTAGTCTTTGTATGTTGATCACAGGATGATTTTGGATTGTAGTAGAGACCGATCGTCTTGATCGGGCGGGTTCGGTGCCTAACACCTTCCGAAACCCATAATCTGACCCCTTACCCATCTCTTTGATCTGTGGATCGACCCATATCCATTTGGAGTCATTTATGGTTCCTAGACCTAAACTAGGTGGCGACTCCCATTTCTCAAAAGTCCCCCATTAATAAATCGGACCCTTATCCACTATTTAGTGAAGATGGGTCGATGCGATTTCAGTGACGACTCCACTAGGGATTTTAAGGTCAAACTTGACCCGGTCCAAGACTATCCTTAGGTTGACATTTTGCTCGAGTCAACCCAGTTGACTCAATGAGACTCTCAGATTAGGTTAGATTTTATCCTTTTTTTCATTGGGTTGTGATTGGATGTAGTCAATTATTATATTCATTGTGATTGGTTTGATGATGGGATGAATGTGATTAGTATGATTGTATATTCTCGAAAATGCCCCGGGCACACTTTGTCCCTTTGCATACACTTACGAGCATGTATATACATGTTTGCATCATAACATGTCCTTATAAATCCCCGTAGTCAGATCCAAGCTAACGTGGTCCTTCAGGACACGGGGGACGATAGTGAACGCTACAACTTCAGTACAGTATCTTCGGGTATATCAAACTGGAGCACCATGTACTGCTTGACCAAGTAAAACTGGGATAATATATCAGTGTTTCGGGCTGAAGTGACCTAAGCTTTGTCCTAACCTAGCCTCAATCATATAGTGAGCTTAGACCTTAAACTTAAGTGCGGTCCCCCTAGGCCATGACTCGAATCGACTAAGAGTACTCCCGGGTTACTTTACTTAATTCAACCAAAAGGTAAGAGGGTGGACCGGCCCACATCGCTCAAATTGAACCCGCAATACCGGTCCAACCCAATAAATATAACTGATGAAATATGCCGATCAATATCAAGTTAAACTAGTTAGCCCAATTGGTAAATGGATCCTACGGATCAACACATAGACCGGTTGGACTAATTGGTTTAAAAATAGTACATGAAATTATTCAAGTAGAATATTTGGATCCATTGGGTCAAACCGGCCCAAATTCAAATGGGTACATAGTCCCAATCATTTTTATTGGCCAATTTAATTCAATGGACTGTATATTTTATTATCAACAAGATCGAGATTAGTAAAAGTCATATTAAGGGATGTATCGATTAGTACAATCTAGATCTTACTTTTTGAAGGTCGTGCAATCCTTAATTATGATTTAAAAATTTCAGAAGATTTTTGATCAATCAGCAAATCATCTTCATGTAATCCCTTGCTCGGAATGTTTTATCAGTTAGAGACTTTGAATCTAAGGGGTTAATTTAATAAACGCTATCAAGAGGGACCTTTAATTCTAATTGTTATAACCTACCATCGGGTTTTCAACAAATAATCCACCTTTGATGGGATTTCAAGATATCATTGCTCCTAAGCTTAAGCGTCCACCACCTGGTTGGAGTCGAGAGTCAGGTTGTTTGGAACGAACATCAGCACCTAGTGAACCATCATAAATAGCCTCTAAATCTGAACTCGCGGAGATTCGTAAAATCTTGACAGTTTTTACATTGGACATAAACATCATTAAAAGCAAGGTATAAGTGCTAGAACAGATCTCTGAGTCAACAAGAAATCCCCCTGATGATCAAAGGGATAAATTACCAGAAGGAAGTATAGCTAGAAATCTAGAAGATGTCTACGAGCTCGATGGGAATGAAGAACATTTTAACGAAAATCCAATGCTAGCTAATAGAATGACTCAGTTGGAATCAACTTTGAAAAAGATCAAAGGGATTGATGAAATCACAGCAGGCATCGAGGCCCTAAATCAAATTCCTAGAATCCGTCTGCTTGAAAAGTTCATAATGCCAGAAATGGAAAAATCAGTGGAGTGGGTTGTGCAAAAACGCATCTCAAGGTATATGCCACCAATATACATATTCTAGGCTTAAGTGATGAACATATGACATTATTATTCCAACGTAATCTATTGGGATCAGCATTACGATGGTTGATGTCTCAGGATCCGACTACAATAGGAACATGGGAAAGTATGTCAAAGTCATTCTGGCACCAATACAAGTACAATACCGAGATTGAAACCTCTCGAAGGGATTTAGAGTCAACTTAGCAAAAGAACGGGAAAACATTTACTGACTTCATTGGTCGTTGGAGGGTCAAAACTGCACAAATGTGGGATAGACCATCAGAAAAAGAACAAGTGGTGATCATATTGAAAAATCTTTTACAAGGGTATGCTCAACATTTAGTCGCCCAATACCTCCCCACATTCGAGTCCTTGTTACAAGCTGGTAGCCAAATCGAGGATGCCTTCGCTTCCAAGATCCTTTCCAACCCTTCAAACTATAAGCTCAAAAGCCATTCCCCAATTCCAAGCCTAGTACTAATCATGCCTATGTAGTCAATACATCTGCTACACTCATCGATTCTACTACCTCATTTATTAACCAGGCTAATTCTAGTCAACCTCGACCGCACAGGAAATTCATTAATCTTAGGATGTCTTTGAGCGTTGTTTTTTAGAAACTATTAAGTAAAGGGCTCATTACACCTCTTCAACCTCGACCTCTATCAAGTCTACTCCCCGCTTCTCACAATCCCAACTCATTTTGTGAGTTTCACCAAAATCCTGGTCACCTTACTGATCAGTGTGTTGGCCATTGTCATACTGTTCAAGACCTCATTGATGCCAAAAAAGTTACCATCCCTACCCCTACGCAACCAAATGTTACCGCCAATCCTTTATCTACGTACCAACCTCCCTAGACCTTGAACATGGTGTACAATACCCATCTCCCATTTGACCTAGTCATCCTCATCTACCAAGTCAATCCTAAATCACTTAGCCCTCCACTTATTGGAATGATAGTCCCCAAGGAAGTTCTTACCACTGACTGTGAACCATTCAACTTAACTTCAGATGGAATGTATTGCTTATCTCCACCTTATTATGATAGTTATATTTTCATTACTCAAATGGACTTGGAAGAATCTAGTTTCTTAAAAGATAAAAATCCTTACTTATTGGACCAAGAATACGAATCTTTCTCCCTCTATTGCAATAAACATAAATATGCGATTCGGGAAGAAAGAACTTTCAAAATATCTGAACTCGATACGACCTTGGCCAAGAGAAAAGAGTCAAGTCTGAATAAGAAAATGTCAGAAAAGGACAAAGAATCTGAAGAAGTTTAAGACTGACAAATTACCATAGAGTCTCTTAACATTGCCAGTTGTTCCTTGAAGATTGTAAAGTTTCAGTCCTACCGGTTGAAAGTGATGTCCTAGGTCCTCAGTCTGTAATCAAACCCATTGTGGGTACTTATCTTTAATTTTTCATGAGTCATATGATTTAGTTTGGATCTTATTTTTTTATTATTTATTTCGCAATGTCTTATTCTTATTAGATCGAGTCTAGCCTTTTATTTCTGCTGAGTCAAGTCAGTTTGTCGAGTCTGCAATGGTGTGTGTCGCCCCATCTGAATTTAATTGAATAAAAAGAATTTCTGAATACCTCGAGCGCATTAACGAGTTAACTAATAATCTTACTTTAGGAGATGATCCTCTAACAAGAATCCCCTCCTGAATCAATCAAATTATTTGAACAAGAAGACAAAGGTCAGGTTCAACCTCTAATCCAGGAAGCAAAGGTTATTAACCTCAAAAAAAATAATTCTCAAAAAATTCAGATCGAAATTGACTTATCCCCAGAGAAACATGAGGAGATGATGAATTTATTCAGAAAACTCAAAAGACTTGTTCACATGGTCCTATGAGGATATGTTGGGTAAGCTTGGGTGTTGATCAACAAGAAATGGGTACCTATCTTACGAAATAGAGCAGAATCACATAATCAGAGGATGAGTCACACCGTTGTTGAATTTCTCAAAGATGGAAAGGAATCCAAAGTGGAGTACTGTTAAGGCAGTTAATAAGAATCTTAAAATTTCTATCACAAATGTGTTAGACACATTGAGATTGACAAGAGAAATTATAGTTCACACCTTCAATATGTCAAACTTCGACTCAATTTTCTATACAGACCACTTCAGGATTCTATGTTATGTGGTATGAAAGGAAGTTTGAAATGGAAAGTTCGTTTCTTAAAGTGCGAATAAAATACCCATCGTTAGAAGCGAATTTGATTTATCGCTATTAATCATTTGTATGTTGATACGAAAGAAAAAATGCGGGACATGCAAGTTGAAGATTGAGCCTTTAAAGAAAATTGCAAATCCAACAAGGAAGGTCATCCCGTCACCAAGACAAGACTATTTGGAAAAGCTGTCAGACTTCAAAAATCATCACGACACCAAAATACAAGAATGAATCAACCTTGGCCAGATCGAGCGATATTATATCTAAGGAGGCCATCTTTGGCCGAATCAATTTTCATGTTACCCAACTCAATATTTTCTTTTTTAGCCCTTTTGTAGCCTTTCAAAAAAAAAAAATTACCTTTTTCTTTCTCAGCCCAATCACCTAACCTAAGGGAGGGAATGTATTCGAACTACGTTTTGGTCTGATCCCAAAATTTTGGGGTACGAAGGCAACCTGAGAAGTTATTTCAGGCTGGACCATATCAAAATAAAAAAAATATATTCCCCCACAAAGAGACAAAAAAATTCAAAAGAAAAAAAGTTATTGTCAAAGTGGGGGAGAGAATCAAAAGAAAAAGAAAAAAAAATAAAAATAAATGCCACACAAGGGGCATTTGGGTTTTGAGCCTCAAAATTCCTTTCTTTTATGCCAATTCCTAAGCTTACTTATGAAAATCCTCCTAAGTACCGTGCGAAAAAGTCAAGGAAGGAAACAAAGCGTGATTAGACCGTAACTCCAGAAGTTTAAAAATGAAGAAAAAGGAAAATAAAACTTACTAAGTTGAAAACCCGAAAGGGCGACTTAGGCAAAAATCAAGGTAAACTCGTAAGGTTGAAAATCTTAAAGGACGGTCTTGGTAACAATTAAAGCAAAGAGAAAATAATAGAAGAAAAATGTAAACTCGCTAGATTGGAAAGCTGAAAAGGCGATCTAGGCAAAAGCTAGAGCACGCTCGCTAGATTGAAAATCTAAAAGGGCGATCTAGGCAAAAATTAGAGCAATCAAGGGAAAATCTCACTTAAGTTGAGAATCTAAAAATCAGTCCAGGATAAAATTTTGACAGTCCGAAGGACCAAGTTGCATCGACTTTGGGGTGAATAATTAATCATCGTATAATCAATACCCAGTTTGAACCAAATATAGACTCAGTGGATACAAGTGTCTCGTCTACGATTAATCTGAAGAGTTTCACGTCCCTAAGTAAACCGACGGGGAGAACGAATAGATTCTTTGATGAGTTTCAAAAAGAAATATTATGTTCCAATTTCTTTGAGCTTGACTCAAAGTCTTCAATATAAAAGTCAAAATTAAATGTTAAACCTTTATTGTGCTTGCGGTAATCAAAGATTTCAAACTTTCATAGCAAGGGCACTTCCCTTTTCTAAAGAGTACAGTCCCCCCTTTCACAAGGGGCATTTTTTTTCAAATGTGTTCCCCAATACAACGCTCCCCATCAAACTAGAGGCATTTTATTCTGAAGCCTAATCAATTTCAACCCCAAATGATAAGGTTAATCTTGAATTAAAAAGTACCATTTTGATAACAACTTTGAAAACCCCCGAGGTTCAAAGAAAGTTAAAATGTTTACCAGACCTTCATAAAATCCAATTCTTTCTAAAAGTGCTGTTGATTTCTTGTTTGTTTTGCCCAGACAACAGTTCATTACTTTTCCACCCCGAGTAGGTAGAGTAGGACTCTCAGAAAATAGTTCATTACTCTTCCACCCTGAGTAGGTAGAGTATGACTCCCAGTCAAATAGTTCATTACTCTTTTACCCCGAGTAGGTAGAGTTGAACTCTCAAAAAATAGTTCATTACTCTTTCACCCCGAGTAGGTAGAGTAGAACTCCCAGAAAATAGTTCATTACTCTTCCACCCCGAGTAGGTAGAGTAGGACTCCCAGACAAGTAGTTCATTACTCTTTCACCTTGAGTAGGTAGAGTAGAACTCCTAGAAAATCGTTCATTACTCTCCCACCCCTAGTAGGTAGAATAGGACTCTAAAAAAATAGTTCATTACTCTTCCACCCCAAGTAAGTAGAGTAGAACTCCCAGACAACAGTTCATTACTCTTCCACCCCGAGTAGGTAGAGTAAGACTCCCAGAAAATAGTTCATTACTCTTCCCCCCTGAGTAGGTAGAGTATGACTCTCAGACAAACAGTTCATTACTCTTTCACCCCGAGTAGGTAGAGTAAAACTCTTAGAAAATAGTTCATTACTCTTTTACCCCAAGTAGGTAGAGTAGAACTCTCAAAAAATCGTTCATTACTCTTCCACCCGAGTAGGTAGAGTAGAACTCCCAGAAAATGTTCATTACTCTTTCACCCCGAGTAGGTAGAGTAGAACTTCCCGAAAAGGTTCATTACTCTTTCACCCTGAGTAGGTAGAGTAGAACTCCCAGAAAATGGTTCATTACTCTTTCACCCTGAGTAGATAGAGTTGGGTTCCCAAAAAAATAGTTCATTACTCTTTCACCCTGAATAGGTAGAGTTGGACCCCCCAAAAAAATAATTCATTACTCTTTCACCTCGAGTAGGTAGAGTAAGACATTTCACTTTCGCTCAAACCTTATGTTCATTTATGCTCAGTGTATGCTCATATTTTACTCAGTTTTACTCAATTTTTAATTCATAATTTCCTCAGGTTTTGCTCAGATTTTATTACATAATTTTTCATCAATAAGTTTGTTATCCACTCAGCATGAATGCGTTGAATGGAGATGCGCCTTTACAAAATCATCACAAAATAATTGCACACACACGCACTTGCAATGCATTTGCATCAGTCAAGGAGAATTTTTCAAAATTCAAGGATTTGACATTTTTAGTCCAAGGAGAGCTTACCCTCAAGGATTTGGACATTTCGACAAATTGTCGAATCAGGCTGTAAAATGAGCTGTCACTGGCTTTGGCATTCGTATGTCGTACTATCTATCACAATAGATTGGCCATCTAGTTTGCTTCCACCCTTTGCCAAAAACAGGCATCTGTAGACACCCTATTTTTGCATCTACCTAACGCGACAATTCGTCACCCAATTACCGTGAATTCTTAATGATGAGCGCAAAGAACCCGAAGGCTTGTGAGTACTGTCCCTGATTTCTTTTATTTCTAATCTTTTCATCTCTCCTACTTGTTACGACTCGACATAGAAATTTACGCACGCTTAGGATCGCTACACCTTACACTCGACTTAGCAAGTACGTACGCCTTAGGTTCGATACGCAGTTTGATAACTTAGAGTCCTCGTTACGTTAGGAAAATGCAACTTTGAAACATAGAAATGATCACGTTGGGACTGAAAAAAACTTCACACTAAAATTCAAAAAAATCTGTAAAAATTGATAAAATGACTAAAATACCCCTCATAAATTTTGGACCTCCGAAAGACTTCGAAAATACCTCCATTGCACTCAGAGCATAATTTCGAATATAACGGGACCCAAATCGACGAAAACAGATAACCTCACGAAAAATCACAAAAATGACCAACACGCTCCTTAAGATCCGAACTTTACCTAGAGCCCCTAATTCTTAGGAAAACATGACAATTAAAATCTAATCCAAAAAATTAAACCCCAAATTAAAAAAATTAAACCATTAAAATTTAAAGTCTAATAAAAATCAAATTTAAAAATTAAATAATTAAAATTTAAAGTCTAATAAACATCAAATTCAAAATTAAATAATTAAAATTTAACCTAATAAAAATCAAAGTAAAAATTAAACAATTAAAATTTAAAATCTAATGAAATAAAAAATTAAATTCAAATTTAAAATCAAGCAATTAAAATTAAATCAAATAATTAAAATTTAAGTAACCAAATTTAATCGATCAACCAACAAAATCAAAATCAAATCAACTTAAATTAAAAATTACATAACCCACTAAAATGAAAAATCAAATTAAAAAACTCAAAATTCAAAATCAATAATCTTAAATAATTGACCAATCAAAACGAATAAAAATCTAATCGATCGTGCAAAACGAATCCAATCAACAAGAAATAAAAAATCAAAGTTAAAACCAATCAACCATAGGGGACTATCATACTACAAGTAGCAGGGAATCCCCACCATCATTCTCCAATTTGAAAAAAAGAAAAAAGAAAAAAAGAAAGTAAATACGTGTTAATCAAAAAATTAGAAAGAGAAAAAAAAACTGAAATAGAAACAATTTCTATTTAAAGAGAGACGCCTCTTTCTAAGGAGGAGGAGGGGAAAAATGATTTTCTTCTTCTCTCCTTCGATTCTCTCTCTATGCACGTCTCTCTCCCTGCTCATCTTCTTTGGGTTTCCTCTCTAACAATGGCAGAATTGGGATGTCCTCTCCTCCAACAACAACCACATTGTTGCTGCTATCTTCGACTGAAGCTTCCTCATTCTCTATAGACGTCTCAGACCATCTTCTTCTCCCACGAAATTGCCGTTCACAGCCCCCTCTCACTCCCTACAATCTATTTTTCTCTCACTCTCAAACTTTCTTATTCCCCCACGAAGTTGCTGCAACAACCCCTTCCCCTCCCCCATTGAACCTGCAAATCCCGTTCGACAATTCACTTGACAATCATCTTCTTCTCCTCATGGTCTGTAACAGCCCACCTCCTTCTAAACGTCCCATTCTCTTTCAATCTCTCAGGCTTCTCTCTCTAATCTCTTATTTTCCTTTGATCTCTCCACTCTCAGATCTCTTTCCCATGTTTTTTAAGCCATTAAACATGCTCCCCCTCTTCTCCATGTTTTTTAAGCCATTAAACTTCTCTCTCTCAGCAGCATTTTTTTCATCTTTCTCTTATAACATCCTTACATCACCTCTCTCTCAGCCAAGCCTCTACAATAGATAGCTGCAACCACATTTTTTTTGCTGCCTAGCTGAGCCCCAACATTCTCTTTCACCCCACAACAGCACCCTTTCTCCAGCACTCCTCATTTCCATCACAACAGCCACGACAAGGATTCACAAGTCTTCGTTTGTACCTGAAGGAATCAAGTCACCATTCTCGGACTAATAGGTGAGTTTATTGTTATTTTATATTTATTTATTTGTATTATTTTTTTTATATATGTATTTTCCATTTTTTTTACGTTGCTATTCCTATATATCTTTTTTTTCTTTTTTCTTTCTCTATGTTTTTATTTATTTTCATATTTTTGTCAATAGGATTAGGAAGATATTTATGTTATATATTTTTTTAGGTTTTTTTTATATTTTTTATATAGGTAGGATTAGGAAGATATTTTTTTATATAGTTTTTTTTTATATTTTTCATGTTGATAAGGTTAGGTATATTTTTCATATTGATAAGGTTAGAATAGTTTTTTTTTATATATTCTTCTCTATGTTTTATGCATTTTTTTATCATTAGGAGAATTTGTTTTTTTGTATTATTTTTCACTATTTATTCATCTTTGTATATCAATAGGGTTCGCCAAATATTCATTGTGTATATTTTCTTAATTTTATTTTTATTTTTATTATTTTTTAATAGGTTAGGAAAAATATTTTTAGGTCTCATCTTGCTTATTTTATTTGTTAGTCTTTATTTTATTTTTATTTTTATTTTCGCATGTTGGTAGGATTATAGGATTTTTTTATGATCGAGTTGAATTTACATGATCTATGATGATGTTGGAGTTCTTTGTATTATTTTAAGATTTTTCCATGTGATCAATGTACTCCTTGACTTGATAGCTGTGCATGTTATTGAATGATAGCTATTTTGACAAAAATTGAAAATCATACGTGCATGCTCGTTTAGTTATTGTAGGGATTCATGACTATGAGAATTTTCTTATGGACTTTTCTTTCTTACTTGAGAATTTTTCTTGTAATAATATTTATCAATTTGCAATTTGTTGATTCCCTACAAATCCATAATCTTCTAATTTGGGACTTCATTTTTATATGACTCTTCTTTTAGAAAATTATTGGTGAATCGTTGGAAGATTTGTATTCGAAAACTTTCTATCATGAGATTGCGTGATTTTTTATATTTTGGGAGAAAGTACGTTCATGAATTTCTAATTTAGAAGTTTCATATTTCAAAATTTTCCCAATTTAAAAGATTTCGCATTCATATATTTAGAAAGTTCAAATTTAGAAACTTACATTTTGGAATATTTTGTTTTAGAAAATATATCTTTTTAAAATTTTAATTTGGGGATTCAACATATATCTCTTGAATTCTGATTTAGGAAATTTCATGTTCCTAATTTGAAAATATTATAAGCCCCAATTTGACAAGTTTCTATTTGTAATCTTTCCGTTTAGAATATTCTCATGAGTTTCTATTTTGGATAGCTTGGGAAATACTTGCAGGTGGAATTTCTTAACTGATTTCAGGTCATGGAGTTAATTAGGGCATTTTCAAATCCTTTCATATTTTGTAGAATTCAAAGAATAATCATGTAACAGTTGGGACAATTTTTAACTACAAGATTTGTTTGGAAAACCCAACATAAATTGATGATGATGACTAAACTATGACCTTGACTGTAGTCTTTGTATGTTGACCATAGGATGATTTTGGATTGTAATAGAGATCGATCGTCTTGATCGGGCAGGTTCGGTGCCTAACACTTTCCGAAACCCGTAATCTAACCCCTTACCCATCTCTTTGATTCGTGAATAGACCCATATCCATTTGGAGTCATTTATGGTTCCTAGACCTAAACTAGGTGTCGACTCCCATTTCTCAAAAGTCCCCCATTAATAAATCAGACCCCTATTCACTATTTAGTGAAGACGGGTCGAGACGATTTCAGGAAAATGCCCCATCAAGAAGAAAAATTCAGAAGGAAGCTTGTGTAGAAACTAGGAAATCCAGTACCATTCAAATCATAATATTCGAAGAAAACAATGTTGAAGTCGAAGAAACTCAAAAGCCATCTTGAACATTGTAAGATCTTTAAGAGTATGTTTACTTATTCAAAAAAGGAAAGTGTAGAACCATTAATCACTTTGAAGAGAAAGATCTTCTATTCTAATAATTATCAAGATTTTAACTCCAACTCAAGCATTTTTCAAAAGAAATTCAAAAAGAAAATGATTGAATCCTTTATTGTACATATGATAATCTTAAGAGTCTTAAAAATTTAAAGAAATATCAATTCTTCTATTTTTCATGTATCAGAGTCCATAGTTGCTCGTTTATGTTTTTCAATTACAATCATTTCCATCAGTTTCATAGTCAAGTTTCAGTTAGAAGCCAATCTTCAAACTAGGGGTTTTTTTCAGAATAACTGTGATTCTGAAGTTTTCATTCTTAATCACATGATCAAAAAGAAAATCTTATTCAAAAGTCTAAAATACTAGCAAAGCCCAGTGATAATTATGAATCTAGATGCATAATAAATCAATAAAGGCCTGATCTTTTAAACTTTAAGCTCGATAATACCGATTTTTTAATTAGTTTTAGCCTAAGAAGCATGACTCAATAAGTTCAAGTCCGAGAAACAAGAGTCTGACTTTTTTTGAATCATAGAATGAGTAAGTTTTTTGAAGTGCGTACATACCTTAGCTCGAGAAGCATTGCTTCAATAAGTTCGAGTCCAAGAAATGAAACTCAGAATTTTTTTTGAATCATAGAATGAGTAGATTTTTTGAAGTGCCTACAAACCTTAGCCCGAGAAGCGTGGCTCTAATAAGTTTGAGTCCGAGAAACGAGACTCTGACTTTTTTGAATCATAGAATGAGTACATTTTTTGAAGTGCCTATAAACCTTAGCCCGAAAAGGGTGGCTTTAATAAGTTCGAGTCCGAGAAACGATACTCCGATTTTTTTTAAATCATAGAATGAGTAGGTTTTTTGAAGTACGTACAAACCTTAGCTCGAGAAGCGTAGCTCCAATAAGTTCGAGTCCAAGAAACGTGACTCCAACTTTTTTTGAATCATAGAATGAGTAGGTTTTTTGAAGTACGTACAAACCTTAGCTCGAGAAGCTTAGCTCCAATAAGTTCGAGTCCAAGAAACGAGACTCCAACTTTTTTTGAATCATAGAATGAGTAGGTTTTTTGAAGTGCCTATAAACCTTAGCCTGAGAAGCGTGACTTCAATAAGTTCGAATTCGAGAAATAAGATTCCAACTTTTTTTGAAACATATAATTAGTAGGTTTTTTGAAGTGCCTACAAACCTTAGCCTGAGAATCGTGACTCCAATAAGTTCCAGTCCGAGAAACGAGACTCCGACTTTTTTTGAATCATAAAATGAGTAGGTTTTTTGAAGTGCCTACAAACCTTAGCTAAAGTCCGAGAAACGAGATTCCTGCTTTTTTTGAATCATAGAATGAATTAACAGGATTGTTTTAAGTTCCTGTAAACCTTAGCCAGAGTCCTAGAAACGAGACTCCAACTTTGTTTGAATCATAGAATGAAATAACATGATAGTTTAAGTTCCTGTAAACCTTAGCTAGAGTCCAAGAAACGAGACTCTAGCTTTGTTTGAATCATATAATGAATTAACAGGATTGTTTAAGTTCCTGTAAACCTTAGCTAGAGTCCGAGAAATGAGACTCCAACTTTGTTTGAATTATAGAATAAATTAACGGGATTGTTTAAGTTCCTGTAAACCTCAATTCGAGTTCGAGAAAAGAGACTCTAACTTGAATATGATTTTTTAAGTTCCTACAAACCTTAGCTTGAGAAGCGTGGCTCCAATAAGATCGAGTCCGATAAACGAGACTTAAATTTTTCTGGACTCTAAAAAAGAAATTTTGATAGGATTTAATGGAGTTTCTACATGACCTATCTTGTTATTCAAACTTACCGTAATTTAATATTGTGTGATTGTCTTTATTGCGAATGTGCATTTCAATTTGAATCATCATTGTTAGCGAGAGAAGATTTTTATGACCTAACATTTGTAGTTATCAAGGAGAGTTTATTCTCAAGGATCTGGTAGAATACTCAATAAGCATCACCCATTGCACATACGTGCATTTTGATTAGTCAAGGAGAATTTTACAAAATTCAAGGATCTGACATCGTCAATGAGAGTTCAGGCTCGAGGACCTGACACACCTTTTAGTTAGTGGAGAGTTTACCCTCAAGGATCCGAATGTCGTGATGAATTGCTAAATCAAGCTGCAAAATGAACTGTCATTAGCTTTGGCATTCGGATATCGCACTATCTACCGAATTAGATTTGTTATCTAGTTTGCTTCAACCCTCTACCAAAAAGGGGCATCTGTAGACACCTCATTTTTGCACTCGCCTGATTAATCAACTCGTCAACCTGATTGCAACGATTCCTAATAATGGATAAATATTCCAATATTTTTGTTTGTTACTAGATATGTTTCAAAAATTTAGATGAGGTATCTCAAGCGAACAAAACTTTAGAAATCACTTTACGTTAGGAAAATATGACTTCAAAACGTAGAAATCATCATTTTTCAGTCAAAAAAAAGCTTTACGATAAAAATCACTAAAAAATGACCAAATTATAAAAATACACCTAATATCAAAACATCCTTAGATCCCACATCACGCTTAGGAAAACTCATTTGAACACATAAAACAACAAAATAAAATCAAATAAATAATTTCTTCAATTTTCACCAAATTCGATAAAATTATAAAAATGTCCTTCATAAGGGTTGACAATCATTTCAAGCCAAAAAATTCTTAAGTGACACAAACTAATAATCTCATAGAATTCCTTACGAAAAATTGATTCCAAAATATTCGAAAACATCGAAAAATAACTTCTCAACACAAAAGTCCACTTTGGGGGCAACACAATAATTTTTCAATTTTAACAATTTAAAATTCTAAAATTTATAATTAAAATATTAATTAACGTAAAGTAAAATCCTAATTAAAATTAAATTTTTTTAAATATAATTAAGCTTTCAGGCAAAATTGTTGATGTTTGCCCCACTTATTTAAGTGGAGCCCCCTGATATTTATCAAATGACCC
Organism: Akebia trifoliata; assembly: GCF_017979445.1. Classification (NCBI taxonomy): domain Eukaryota; kingdom Viridiplantae; phylum Streptophyta; class Magnoliopsida; order Ranunculales; family Lardizabalaceae; genus Akebia; species Akebia trifoliata. The sequence continues at coordinate 12,548,422 of NC_141385.1, read as the reverse complement.
CTTCATCTGAGGGCTTAATGAATTAAAATATAATTAAGGAGGATTTTTCAAAAATCAAAAATATATTCTTTCATTGTATGTAAGAATTAAAATCCTAATTGAAAGAAATCTAATTAATCAAATAAGACTTAAGTCAAAATCCTAATCTAAAAGAACCTAGTTAATTAAATAAGACTTAAGTCAAAACCCTAATTCACCTTATCTAAAAGGAGACCTAGTCAAATCCTAACTCTTCCAAAAAAATTTATAAATAAGAGTCTCCACAACCCAATCTCGCAGGTTAAAATAAATCTTAGAAAAAATAAGTCAAAAAGTCTCCCTGACTTTCTCCAAATCCTAATTTTGAAGCCCTAATTCTCTATCTATTATCCAAACCCCAGTTTTTACTCAAAAAATACCTAAAAACCTTTCAAAACTATTTAGAAATCCTTAAAAAAAATATAAAAAATACTTAGATCTAGATACCTCAACTTGGATATCAGAAACAGATCCAGTGACGGAAACAAAGTAAAGAATCTCATATGAGGAGTCTCTCAGCCAATTTTGAGGGAACAAATCATTGCTATCATCTAGGTATACTTCTTATTTTTTTTATTGATTTTAAGTCTTTTAGCAATGTAATCTTTTTTAAAAAATAGTAAAGACCGGAATTTACCAAGCGGGGTTGGTACTTAACACCTTCCAACCCCGTAACGTGATCCCCGGACCCGTAGTTTTTTTTCGTAGATTAGTGTTATTCATCTGTTTAGAGTCATGATTAGGTTCTTAAACCATAATAACTAGGTGGCGACTCCCAACACAAAAAAGTGGATCCACAATCCGCGGATCGAGGGCACTTTTAGTGTTGCATTCAGCCAAAAATACCACGAAAGGTATTATGGTCATATCCTAGGTAAATAGTTCCTAGGCTATCTTGGATAAACACATACCAGTAACTTCAACTTAGAATGTGTAAAATAGAAACAAGATGAAACAACTATTAAAATAAAATTATTATCTTAAGATTTGGATGGAATGATGGCTATAAGTATCGCTTAACGTTATACGAGTTCAGCTCATTACTTTTAAGCATATAGAGCTTGGGTGCATTAGGTATGTCGTCTTGATTTGTCGATGACTATTTGAATAGGACCAATAAGGTGAAAATCTATCGATTGGTAGACCAATTTTTTTTGCTAAGTATTGTGCAACCCTAAATATATGAGACCATTTATGGTTTTTATTTTAGAATCTACCATTTTGATTCCAAACCAGTAACTGTTCTCGATGAGGGAAAATGCCAAGTTCTAGGCCAACAAAAGTGATAGCTACATTATTCATCCAAAATCTAAAACTACTAAAACGAAAAATAAAAAGAATGGGTTGCCTTCCAGAAATGTGAAATTTAACATCTTTAGTTAGACAAAAACATAATTAATCTTGATAAACGGAATCATTGATGAGAAAAACTTTTTATTGTGATAAACACTCGAGAAAAAGTTTGAAATGTTGGCCGTTCACTTTTAAAGTGGATCCATTCATAAGATTAATGACTTCAACAACACCATGAGGGTAAATCTTTTGGATAATATATGGGCTAATCCAATGAGACTTGAGTTTTCCTAGAAAAAGGTAGAATTTGTTATCATACAACAAAACCCTTTGACTAGGAATGAAATTCCTTCTAAGAATGTATCCAATCATGAAAAAATTTGGTTCACTCTTTGTAACATTTGGCACAATCGTAAGAGTCATTTCTAATCTCTTCTAACTCGTTGAGTTGTAATTTTTTATTTTCATTAACTTTATCAAAATCAAAGTTGAGATGCTGGATTGCCCAATATGCACGATATTTAAGTTCTACAGGGAGATGATAGGTCTTGCCAAAAACTAACAGGTAGGGAGACATCCATATAGGTGTCTTGAATGTTCTATAGGTTTAGAGTGAATTACTCAATTTCAAAGACCAATCTTTCCTCGAAAAATTGACTATTTTTTCTAAGACGGTCTTAATTTTCTTGTTAGAAATTTCCACTTGCCCAATTATTTGTGGGTGGTATGGCGTAACAACCTAATGAGTTATGAGGCATTTTCTCATCAATGCTGTAAAAAAATTATTGTAGAAATTCGAGTCACCATTACTTATGATAGTTCGTAGAGTACTGAATCTTGAAAAGATCATCTCCGTGATCAAATCGAGCACAACCTTGTGATCATTCATCCTACATGCTACAACTTCAACACATTTTGACACGTAATCAATAGCAATACGGATGTATTGGTAACTTTGGAAAATAGAAAATGATCCCATAAAATCTATGCCCCAAACGTCAAAAATCTTGATGATCAGGATATGATTCTGAGGTATTTCATTTCTCTTAGAGATTTTTCTTAATCTCTAAGATCAATTACAAGATTTGTTAAACTTGTGGGCATCACGAAAGATGCTAGGCTAGAAAAATCTGCACTATAAGATTTTTGCAGCGGTCTTCTTACTACAGAAGTGCCCTCTATAGGCATGATTACAACAAAACTCTAAAATATTGGCTTGTCCACAGGTAAGAACGTAACGTCTAATGATTTGGTCACGATATTACTTAAATAAGTAAGGATTATCACAAAAATACCACTTTATTTTCAAAAGGAGGCGGAGTTTCTCTTGCCTAGTCATTGAGATTAGTAATTGACCTATAACTAAGTAGTTGATAATGTTAGTATACGACGGAGCATTAGAATGAAAGATTTGCATAAGTTACTTATCGAGAAAGGATTTAGAGATGGGTAAGGATTCTTTAGATGACTTAATAACTATCTTAGACAAATGATCTACTACGATATTTTTGCAACATTTTCATCTTGGATATTGAAATCTAACTTTTACAAGAGAGAATCCAACGGATTAGCCTTTCTTTGTGAAAGCGCCTTCGATCCGCTTGGTGCGCGGATCCGCTTTTGATTTTTGAGTTTGGGAGTCGCCACCTAGTTATTACGGTCTAGGAACCGAACATTGACTCGAAACGGGTAAAACAACTAATCTACAAAAGATACTAAGTCTGAGGATCATGTTACGGGGTTGGAAGGTGTTAGGCACCAACCCCGCCCGGCAAATGTCGGTTTCTACTAATTCCCAAATGAAACTACATTGCTAACAAGACCTAAATAATAATTAAAAAAAATATAAATAGTTATCTTTTCTGAACGCAACGATTTTGTTCCCTCAGATATGATAGAATAACTTCTTGTACGGTATTCCTCACTTTGTTCTGTTACCGGATTTAATTTTTGATCTCCAAGTTGAGGTATCTTCTTCTTTGATCTGTGAGTTTTCTAATTTTTTTTATGGATTCTGAGGTATTTTAGAAAGATTTTTGGGTGTTTTTAGAGCTAAAGTTGGGTTATGGATGTTAGGTAAGGAGTTAGGACTTCAAAATTAGGATTTTGGTGAGGTTAGGAAAGCTTTTTGACCTACTTTTTCTAGGGTTTTTTTTCATACGAAAATAGGGTGTGGAGGCTCTTATTTATAAACTTTTTTTGGGTAGAGTTAGTGTTTAATTAGGTTTCTTTAAGGGTTTTAATTAGGATTTTGACTTTAGTCTTATTAGGGTTTTAATTAGGATTTTGACTTTAGTCTTATGAGATTGATTTGATTAGTTTAGATTAGGGTTTTAATTAGGGTTTTGACTTAAGTCTTATGAGATTGACTTGATTAGTTTAGATTAAGATTTTGACTTTTAGTCTCATTTGATTGACTTTAAGATTTTGATTTTAATCTTTCTTGATTGACTTTAGTCTTACTTGATTTACTTAGAATATATTTTCGGAAAACCCCCCCTTTATTATATCTTTAATTCTTTGGGCGCCAGATGGAGGGGTCTTTTAATAAATATCTGGGCAACCATCAATAATTTTGCCTAAGATCTTGATTGATCGATTCTTTTGTTCAGATTTTTAAATTAATTTTATTAATATTTCACTTTACATTATTTAATATTTTATTTATTAATTTTAAAATTTTTAATTATTAAAATTGTAAAATTACCGTTTTACCCTCGGAGAGGACTTTTTACGTTTTAAGTCAATTTTTTATGTTCTAGGATGTTTTGGAATCGATTTTTCGTAACGAATTCAATGGGAATATTGGTTTGTGTCTTTTATGAAATTTTTTGTGTAAAATGGTAGTGAACTTTATGAGGGGCATTTTCGTAATTTTATCAAATTTTGTGAAAATTAGCAAAATTATTTATTTGGTTTCAATTTGTTGTTTTATGTGTTTAAAAGTGTTTTTCTAAGTGTAATGTAGACTCTAGAGATATTTTAAGATTAAGGGTATTTTGATAATTTGATCATTTTTTGGTGATTTTTATCGTGAAGCTTATTTTTGTCTGAAAAATGATGATTTCTAAGCTTTTGGGGTTATATTTTCCTATCGTAGCGCGGTTTCTACAGTTTTGTCAGTTCGAGATATCTCATCCGGATTTCTGAAACATATCTGGTAATAAAACAAAACATTAGAATAAATATCCATCATTGGGAACCGTTGCAATCGGATTGACGATTTGATTAATCAAGCGAGTGCAAAAATGGGGTGTCTACACTTTGATATTCTTCTTGGATAAAAGGTACTTCAATGCTGCGTGGTCTGTGTAGATCACGACTTTCGAACTAACTTATCAACGGTATAAACCACTACTAGCAATTCCTTCTTTATTATAGAGTAGTTAAGTTGAGCATCGTTAATAATTTTACTAACACATTAGATAACGTGAAGATGTTTATCGATTCGCTAACCTAAAACAACACCTATTACATAATCCAAAACGTCGTATATAACCTTAAATGGAATTTTCCAATTTGGAAGTTGAATAATTGGTGTCGAGATCAACTCAGACTTAAGCTGGTCGAAAGTAAATAGACATGACTTTGAGAAGTTGAAAGGAACATCCTTTCCTAATAACTCACATAAAGGTTTTGAGGTTTTTTCAAAATCTTTAATGAATCTACTGTAAAAACTTGTATGGCCTAAGAATGACCTAATTTCTTTGATCATTTTAGGAAGTGGTAACTTTTCAATTAGACATACCTTTATTTTATTTACTTCAACCCCTTTAGTAGATACAACATACCCTAACACAATCCTGGATGTTACCATAAAATGGTTGTTTTCCCAATTGAGGACTAGGTTGATTTCTTTACAAAGCACAATGACCAAAGTCAAGTGATGGAAAGATTCCTCAAAGCTTGATTCGAAGATCAAAAAATCGTCTATGAAAACTTTAAGATATCCTTTTAGCATGTCAAAAATTATACTCATCACGCACCATTGAAAAGTTGTGGGTGCATTGCACAACCCAAAGGGCATGCGACGATAAGTGAAAGTTTTGAAAAGACATGTAAAAGTTGATTTCTCCTAATCAAAGGGAGAAATGGGTATATGGTTGTACCTAGAGTTACCATCCAAAAAATAATAGTAAGAATGTCCTACTAGACACTCTAACATTTAGTCAGTGAAAGGTAATGGAAAGTGATATTAGGAATTGTTGAGTTAAGTTTTTTATAATCGATACACACTTTCCATCCATTGTGGACTCAAGTGCGGATTAGCTCATTATCTTCGTTCATTACCACAGTGATATCAGACTTTTTAGGAATTATTTGAATGGGATTGACCTAACGATTGTCGAAGATGGGGTAAATGATACTCACATCTAGCAATTTTATCACTTCACTTTGAACTACATCCTTTATGATAGGATTTAATCGTCTCTGAGACTCTAAGGAAGGTTTGGAGAGATCCGTTAGACGGATATGGTGCATCACCATAGATGGACTAATTCCTTTTATGTCAACTATGGTCTAACCAATAACTTCTTGATATTTTTCAATACTTCTAATAACTTTTTCTCTTAGACTACATTTAAGTGAGATGAAATCATCATTAAGCAAAGTTTGATTTTTGCCAAGAAATGTGTATGTCAAAGTTTTTAGAAATTACTTGAGTTCAAATTTGGAAGGCTCGATTTTAGAAGAAACAAGAATGGAAGCACGAACAGGAAGATTTCGACTTTTGCGTACCAATGCGTAGAGTCTAAGAATGGAATAGATTCAAACAAAGCATTGACTTCACTTATGGACTCTTCTATATAGAAATCTTGGCCAAAGTGGGCCAAACATTTTTTTAGGGGATCAAAATATCCTAAATCTCGACATGTTCAATTGATTAGAGTATTTATCATGTTTACTTCTTTCATATTATCATCTACATCAATTCCTTGAAAATTGTGGAAGATATTCCCTTTGACTTTCATATCTCCAAACGGTAAAGTCATAATTCTGTTTCTACAATGAATGACTGCATCAGAAGTTTCTCAGAATGGACATCTTAGGATTATAGGAACATGACTATTTGGATTGATAATTGGATCAATGTCTAAAACAACAAAGTCAAAGGAAAATAGAAATTCCTAACTTTCACTATCATGTCATCAACCACACCATTGGGAACCTTAATAGACCTATTGACTAGATACAATGTGATATCATTAGATTTTAAAACTTTCAAATGTAGTTGTTTATAAATCAAGTAAGGTAAAAAGTTCACATTCGCCCCTGACTCTAAGAGACATTTTTCAACTATTTGATTTTCAATATGAATGAAAATTGTCAAACATCCAGGATCTTTAACTTTCGGTGCAACTGTTTGCTAGATGAGAGATGAAGCTTGTGCTGCCATGATAACTTTCTGAAAAATGGTGTTAGAAATTTAGTATAAGAAGATATATGTTTAATGCCATCTAAGAATGGGATGTTGACATGTACATTTTGAAAAACTTCGAGTATACCCTCAAATTGGTTACTCTTCTTATTGTCTCTAAGACGATGGGAAAATGGAGCTTTTGAAATTGGTGAAATACTGGGAAGATTCTCAAAATATTTTTCCCTATCTTTCCCTATCTTTAGGAGATTTTACGACTTCTTCGACTTGAACTTTGTCTTTCTCTAAGATATTTTCTTCCTCGTCAGTTGGATGGACCTTGTTATCCACCTTCTCTTTCTTGACCTCAAGATGTGGATAGCTTGGACGAAATCTTATGGAGCTCCAGAATGGCTTCCTACCTCATATTGACCTTTTAGTCTATTTGGAATCGTAAGTTGACCTCTAGGGTTAGCAATAGTTTGACTGGAAAATTGACATTTCTTTTTTTCGATTACGAAAACATCTAATTGAGCAAATTAAACTTTCATCTTAGCTATAGATTGAGTAGTGACCTGATTTATCTGAGTTTGATTTTGAATGGTCTGCTATTGAGTTTGGATGAGCTATTGTTGCTACTTTATCAACTCGGCTATTATAGACTCTAAGGATGATTGTTGTTGGACAGGCAAATCATAATTGATTATGAGATCTAGAATGATAACTTTATAATCTATAGATTACTGGGATTGATATGAAACTTGTGGAACAATGACTTGGTTCATAGAAGAACCAAATTGCTTAGGAGAACCTCTATTGTAACTTGGCGAACCACTAGACTATATAGGTTCATTGTATCTATACAAGAAGTTAGGACAAAACTATTATCTAGGTGATACATTTAGCTAAACGAATTCTAAGTTGACTTACTAAAACTACTAGTCATTAATTGTATTGGTTCGTTTGTCCTTGATATATAGCAAGTTGGGACAATACTTGACCAAATGGTCTTTATTGTCACATATGACACATAAAAAACTAGGCTTGGCAGATACTTGCAAAACTAAGCGATGATCTAACTGAGGGTTAGATGTTGAGATGGTAAAAACATCTAGTTTTTTTGTGAGATTGTTCATACCACTCACTAGATAACTCATGTCATTCTTGAGATCAAGTCTACCTTCATTTCATATATGCCTGACTTCTTAACTCGATCGTCTCTATTAAACTTTATGTGGTTAGTGCTCAAATTTTGAGTACTTTCAAATAACTCAATAAAGAAATTATACGCTTGGTTGAGAGTTTAGTTTATGAACTAACTTTTATGCATAGACTTTACTAAGGTACGTTGATTCATGATTAATCCTTTATATAAAGTTTGCACCAACTGTGTTTTGTTAATGCCATGGTGTGGGTATTTGATTAATAAATCATTGAATCTCTCCCAAGTTTGGGAGAATTCTTTATTTTGACGGCCTCTAAAATTTCTAATGGTGTCCGTCAATCTTTCAATTTTTATCATAGGGTAAAATTTAGTCATGAATTTCTTGGATAAAACATCCCATGAGGCTATGAAATTGGGTTGTAGGAAGTTCAACTACACAGTTGCGTGATCTTCCAAGGATAACATGAACCAAATGAGCTTGACACTCCTCATCTAGATTTTGATATCTAAAAGTTTGGCATATGATCAAGAATTGATTAAGGTGGGTGTAAGGTTGTTAATGTTCTAGACTGTGGAACTTAGGGAGCATAGTTATGGCGTCTGCCCTAATTTCAAATTGAACGACATTGTTTAATGGTAATATAATGCAAGTAGGTGGGGATACAGAAGCTAGAGCGAAGTTCTCATTTAGAGTTCGTTGTCAATCACCCATCAAAGTTAATGATGACTTCCTACAAATTTATTAATAGTATGTTCGATCCCAGGATCAAATGGTTCTAATACATCACTCCTTGAACTTTTACTAAGCATGTGAATCACAAAGTTGATTAAACTATCAAGAAAAGAAAATATTGGACCTAGATAGGTTGCTTAATTCTAGACAGCTCCTAACTGGGTAGAAATTAGGGATGCAACTTAGTCCGATTCAAACTAAGAACCGAACTAAATCGATATTTTTGGGGTGGTTTGGCTCAGTTTGGTTTGATTTGGAATAAGTTGTGATTTGGTTCCAGGTTACAAAAATGGAGAACCAATAATTTGGTTTGGTTTTAGGACCAAGCTTGTATAGAACCAAATCAAACTGAGAACTAAACTCTTAAGCAATAAATAAATGTGTATATAATAATTATTATGAATTATTTCAGGAGTAAGGACATAGATTAATGATCTTTTATGGATAAAATAATGACTTTCTATAGATAGATTAGTGATTGATTTTATGAAATTTTATGTTTATTTTGTCAATAAAAAATGCTACTTACAATTTATAGAATTTTGCAACCCATAGAATAGAATCAAACCGAACCAAACAGACTTTAATTCGGTTTGGGTTGATTTTGGTTCCAATGGATTTTGGTTCGATTTTGGTTCTTATTTAGTGGAACCAACCTATGTCAGTTTGGTTCTAATTTGACCTCAAACCAAACCAAGTTGCGCCCCTAGTAGAAATGGTGCAACTAGCCTTCTCACTCGATTCTATCAAGTTTGGTTCATTCGGATCTCCAGATCAGAAGTGGCACGCAATGCATAGTGGCACTCTTAAGTCACATTCATTTCTTGAATAGGCTGAGTCTATCCCCTCAAAAGGCAACATTGTACTAGACACCAAAAATGATCAAGAAGCGCAATCGATACAACTTGAAGTCAATTTCTCCTGTCGAACTGGTGGGCCTTATTATCAAGTCTAATTAATTTAATTGGATGACTAGTGAATTGATTGTTCTAATATAGAACAAGGAATTGGTAATGACTTTCAATTCTTATGTTATTGGGCCAACCTTAGGAGATGGGAGCTTTTTATTAATTAGAAAATAAAAATCCAAGTGTGTGCAAATAAAAAGCATCAAAGGCAATGAGTAACCCATTATCAAAGGAGGTGTGGGCATTGTGAAATCACCTCCCATCCTAGAAGAGGGAAGATGAGTTGAGTTGACTTAGGCCACCAACTCCAGATTTGGTATGCGAACTTAAGGAGTCGCGACGGTATTGTCCAACTGTTGTTGTCTTTCCCTAGTTTATTATAATCCAAACCATTTCCGATAATTAAAAACTAATGAAAGTTTACTATGAACCTAATGCAAAGAGAGTATTACAGAAAATTAAACCTATCTAAAATTAAATTAAATGAAGGAAAAACACAAAAATGGAATGAGTCTAGATTTGATAATACTTTAGCCTTTTTTTCCAAAAATCAGTCGAACCTACAAAAAGTTAGAAATTGAACAAAACAGAAAAATAACTAAAAAATGTTGCTATTACAATCTGGAAGTCAAGATAAAGTTACTGTAAAAATTAGACGAGAGTCCAAAATTTTACTTCGCGCCATGATGACTCATTGTAAAGCGATGACGTTGATACTTTTGGTCACCAAATTTTTACAATGACCTTCTAGATCACTGATTGTAATGTAATTTTTTTTTTTTTTTTGATTTATTTTGATCGACAGAAATTAAAAACAAAAAAATGGAAAGGAATAAATTCACTCAAAATAGAAATTACTATACCTTTCCTTGGTACTAACGCCAAAATTTTGATGGGACTATCATTGTCCTTCCCATAGAAGTTAATATATACGTAAATTTTCTTGACTTGTGACAAGTAAGGGATCGAACCCAAGAGAAAAGGGGTATAATCAAGTAAAGAGTATGAACTCGAATCTAACCAAAATGTAAAATCTATTTTTGTGATTTTGAAATAACCAAAAGAAAATAAAGTTTGTAGGAAATTAAACTAATAAAAATAAAAGTTAAGCTAAAGACAATGGATGAAAATCAACATTAGAGAGAGGATCCACAAAAGCAACTACCATACAAAACTTAACTTCTATTATCTTTCTTAACTCAATTCAAGGGCTTGGTGTTAGCTCCTTGACTAGGAAGATTTAACAAAGAAAAACTTAATTTAGGAAATCAAATGAAGAACTCTTTCACTCATTAAACTATGAAGTTCCTACTACTAAACATCTAAAAAAATATGAAACATCTTGATTTTATTTAAGTATGATTTTGAAACTCTAGCATATAAGGGGTAGAAGTTCACTATAGCCTTAATCCATAGGTGTTGGACAAGCCTAGAAGTGCATGAACATTAAAGCAAAATAAGATAACTAAAATCAAATAGTAGCAACAAGTAAGCTTGCTTTAGGTTTCTCTACTCTTCAATGGAGGGGAAATTAGCCTAAGGTCACTGCAAGTGATAGAGAAAGATAGATAGAGAAAAACAAGCCTGGCTTCATTGGATAAAGGTAATTACACTCTCTCTTTCTTTACTTTCACTTATTAATTTACAGAATTTTACTGAAAAACTAAATCTAAAAATAGAAAAATACAAGAGAAAAGGCCGAGGGCCTTAAGTTAAAGGAGGAGGGGCCTCCAAGAAGGATAAGACAAGGGGTCCTTTCTATATTGAGAAATGCTCAATTTATAGAAATTTTTTTTCTTGATTTTAGATTCATCTTTGATGGTTTGCTCTTTAACCTACTACACAATGAATAAACGAGTAATTAGGGTTTTCAAAAAATACAATTATTTATATGAAATTAAGTCTAAGTAGCATGGTGGAACATACAACGTGATAATTCATGGCTTAACATGATTATTTACTTAAGGGGATCTGTCCTTCTACCAACATGCAAAAAATTCGTATGGAGGAATATCATAGGCCCTTTATTGAGCACCAACGTCGGCTTAACTCAATCATGAAGGAGGTGGAGAACTTTGATGTGTGGGGAAATGACTGTCAAAAATCCACTATCACTTTAGCAACCCGACGTGACTTCAGACAAAGTCGGGCTGATGACTTTAAAACAAACGTTTCTTGGGAGGCAACCCAAGCGTAATTCTCTCTTCGTTTATTTTGATTTTCATTATTCTCCGTTAATTTTTTTAATTTAAAAAAAAAGTTATTTAGTTTTCTTTTATTATAATGTTAGAATTCTTCTTAATTCTATTTAATTATGTTTTATTGAAACATGTTGGGAGTCTCTAAGCAATTCAAGGGCATTGGTAACATGATCCAAGGCTGTGGAAGTACAGATTGACGAAGCCATGGAATCTATTCATATACAATCGTCGCATCTAAACAGATAGTAGGTCCTGTTCTCACAATTCGAAGAGGCCGTGGCCTTAACTTTTATCAAGCCAAAGTACTAGTTTGTGACAGAACTGATCAGAAATATAAAATTGTGGGTCATGGCATGATATTCTACCAAGCCTCGGCCTAAACTCATACCCAAATAGAAAAGGGTTACACTTACCCCAATATTTCTAATGTTATACAATTTCACAACAAACTTTCTCTTCGTGCCTCAACGACAGAAAACTCTTCACCTCTCTCCTTGTTCTCCAACATTATTCTTATATTTTTCTCTCAATATTCAAGGGTGGCTAAATTGAGATCAAATCCGTGAGTACGACTTCACCAAATTTGAACGGATCTTCCAACTACTCTCTTTGCCGATTTACCAAATCAAGTGGAACACCATTAGGTTTTGTCTGTAAGTCTTACATTCAATTAACCTATTTTGAATATGAAAAACAAAAATTAGATTATTTGGATTGGAAAATGCAATTTTTGATTGCAATCGTGGCTGAGTGGGAGTGTTTTATTGGGTTAAACAATGATTGATGTTGAAGTGGGTGTTTGGATTGATTGATGTTGGAATGGGTGCTTGGAGTGTTCGATTAGTGCAGTATTATGTGATGTGACATAAACGAACTTTTGTGACAGTAGATGGTAGTATTTGATGTTGGGGAGATCATTAAATTTTTGCATACTAAGTGTTTGTGAAAGGTTTCGTGACAACAAAAGAGGTTGGGTAAGTTAATTCATTACAAATTTTTGGGGCTGGTTAAAGTATATGGTACGTGTTGGATATCAACAAGGTTGGTGAGGTTTGGCTGTTAATTGTGTTCATCAGTAATAAGGTGATTGTGTTATTGAAAATTATCATGGTGCCTAAAAGAACACGAGTTGCAGCCTCATCACCACCATTCGATAACAAGTTTGTAAGCCGTACAGCACAAGAAAGGTATGAAAGGTTGGTAATTCATCACAAACCAATTGCGAAAAGATGAATCAATGGTGTTGGATTCGACGATATGATGAACATAACCAAAAACATCGAGGTGAGGAAGTGATCTAAACTCTGTGCACAACTGGGACCCACTGTGGTTCCTTTGGTACGAGAATTTTATGCAAATGCAGAAGAGCACAAAAGGATTAAGGTCTTTGTGAGGGGCAAACAACACTAATAATGATGAATACACGACATACCTTACGAGTGATCCAAATTTGAATGAAGTATTTGAGTTCTTGGCCAAGCTTGGCATTGCATGGAAAACAACAAGAGACGGGGGTACTAAATTTCCAAGAGATACTCTGGATAGGGAAGCAAAAGCTTGGCATTACTTCATTGCAGCGAGATTGATGCCTACTACTCATTTGAGTGATGTGGCCAAAGGCAGGGCCATACTATTGTTCGCCATCATAAAAGGAAAATCAATAGATGTGGGGCGTGTCATTCAAGAGTCGATAGTGCACTACATTCGATCGAATAGCAGTGGGTTGTTTTTCCCTTCATTGAACACTGAGTTATGTCACGTGGCGGGAGTACAATGGAGAAAAGAAGAAGAAGTACTCCATCCAACTCGAGAGCTTGTAGCCCGTACAATTTTCAATTCAAGGAGTCAGAAGATACTTCAAGAGCTAGTTCGCCCAAGCAACCACAACCACAATCAGAACTACTTCCCCGCACATTATTAGACCGTCTTGCCCATTTGAAAAAATAACAAGTAGAACAATGGCGTGCATTTCATGAATATAGCCAATGGAATGTCGATCATGTTCAACGCCAAACAATGTGGCTAGCATAGCAAGCTTATCGTCAGCATGAATGCCACAACAACTTGGACTATATGATGCGAGCACTCGCCATCAACAACAGCATGGATGTAGACTGATTCCCAATGATGCCTCCATATCCTGAACTGCCTAATTTCATTCCACCGCCAGGACTGCATGACAATATCAATGAAGATGGCGTGGATGATGATGCAGATGAGCCTAACAGTCGACAAAAATTTCAAGGAAGTCATTTACCTACCTTTGATTCTAATTGATTACATTGGGGACAATGCAATCTCTAAGTTTGGTGGTGGGAATAGTATTTTTCTGAAAACTTTTTTATTTTTATGTGTGCTTTAATGTGTTTAAGTTTAAGTTTTAGTGTGTTTAAGTTAGTGTTTAAAAAAAAATTGTGTTTTGTGATGATTTTTACCTGATAATCTGCAGCCAATGATAATGATTTTGATTGAGTATAGACATGGTTCTTGGAAAATGATGGATGTTGAACTTATCAATGTGCTTAATTTTGATGAAATTCACTCTTATTTCGAACTCTTTTACATTAAGCTTATAATCTTGATTCACTTGGTTGTTTGATACACTTGGAGAATGTATGCCTTTGAGTGTTGTCCATGATCTCAATGAACTCTAAAACTTATTTGATTGGTACTCGAGGCAAAATCCTAGGTCGCACTTGATTAGGGATATGATTTAGGTCATTATTAGATCGATTGAGCCTTTTAAGCTTACCTGTGTTAATTTTATCACTAGTCTTACCAATTGAGGCTTGTTTCCCATGTTCTTTGGCACCCATAGTTCTAACCAAGCTTTTTTATCTAATTTTTCCAAAATTTGACCCATCACCTCTTAGGCATATTGATTGCTACTGGATAATTTTGAACTATGCAAATAAGGATTGAAGGTGAAGTTTCGGGAATGTGGAAGGAAAAGTTTCGAGAATTTTTAGTTGAGGTTTCGAAAACAATCATGATAAAAAAAAATATCTCATTACTACATCCCTTTTTGTTAAAGAATACATTGAATCAGATAAGTTTGGGGGTGCAGTGGGCTATTTTTAAAAAAAGTATAAAAAAAATTATGAAAAAAAATAGTGAATAAAAGGTTGTCAAGGGAATGAAGTGAAACAAGATTGAGAATGCGAAGTGACTTGTTATTGAAATCTAAGCTTGCGCTCTGTGAGAATCCTAAGAGATTGATGTGTTTAAGGGGTGATCTGAGCCACAAAATTTTCTTTTATCCTACCTTTAACCCAGCCACACATTACAAACTGAATAAAAGTCCTATTGATTCGAGATTGAGTGATGACTTACATTAGTCGAGAATAGCATGAAAAATAGGCCTATGGAGTTTATCAATGTCAATATCTGTAGATCATCTGTGTTTACTCTTGATTGTATAAACTGATTTAGGTTGAAAATTGATTAAGTGATAAGGGATTCTTTGCACATATGTGAAGGGTTCAAGGTGAGGTTGAATGACATTTGGATTGATAATCTAGACTGTTTCAATTTTTAAAGTTTTTTTTTTTATAATTGTGAAATTTGCGCAATCTTTGAGGCAAGTGTGAAAAATCAGGTTAGTATCGTCACTGTTTTATACCTAAGAATTAACCACTTTTAAATATAATATTTTGTTAATTTTATAGTCTTTTAGTTGTTTTTATTTAAGTTTAATTTGTTTTATACTTTTTATGTGATTCTATGTTCTTATTTGATTTTTATGCTTATTTTGCAGTTAGGAACAGTATGGAACATTAGGATATTTGTCAACATTTAGGAGAAAATTCTAGCTCAAATTGGTTCACTCTCAAAAGAAGGAAGCTAAGCATACAAGCTAAAAAGTCTTCAAGCTGCAGCTTGATATAAAAAAGGCCACAACGGGAATTCAAGAATTGCACAATAGAAATATAAAAATACAAGCCACGGCAAGACATGTTTTGAGGCCATGGCCTGCTTACGTTTCCAGCATTACACGTTAATTTTTGGGGTCGAATAATAGATGAATTTTGGGACTCTTAAACCCTAATGACTCCATACCTATAAATAAGAATGATTAAATCTTATTTTGGGACAGAAGTTTTGGTTTTTTCTTAAAGGCAGAAGATTGAGAAGGAGGGTGGGAATTGGAGATCAGCTCTTGAGTTTTATCTTCCTTAACTTGAACTATTCTCTTAACTTTGTAATCTAAGAATGGCTAAATACTTTTGTGATTTTGTTTCCTTTTCAATGATGAACTAATTTCCATTCTAGGGTTATAATGGAACCCATTCATGATGCTTGATTAATTTTTTGTCTTTCTTCTTTGATTACTTCCACATGTGATGGTTAATTCTATCATATGTGTAATGCGATTTAATTTACTGGCCATTGATTGAATTGATTTGGTGAACCTTAATAATATCGGCAGAGTTATTTTGTATTCATGACCTAGATAGAATAACATATGATAATTTGATATAGGCATATACTCACGTTGCGTATGCATTTCTTATGAGAGCTTATTCTTAATGAATTTTTCTTGACTTAATTCTCATAGGCATATAAGGAGTTAGTCTAGAAGGGTATTTTTACATGACCATTGGAAGAGACTTGTAAAGAATTTAGTGTTTTTGGATGACAATCATAGTATATTAATTTATCATAGAAGGAAGGGGAATTTAATCAAGTGGATTGTTTGGAGAAAATTATAAACCTAGGTTTTATCACTCATTGATTTTAAATCTACAAATTTATTTTCTACGTTATTTTCCTTGTTTATTTTTAAATTCTATTTTACTTTTGTTTGGATAACATTAGAGTGAGATAAATTGGTATTTAGTCTTTGCGGGAACGATACTTTCTTATCACTTTATTACTTGTTTCAATACGTATACTTGCGTGCGTAAATTTAGACAACATGTTTGATTCCACAGCTCAACCAATGAGGCCAGTAGAAGTTTGTTGAGGTAGGCATCATTCATGCTTATCTCCACTATAACCATCAACCCGAGATCGACCAATCTCTTCCTCAATTTCTCGTCCTTCAAGGTCTTAATGACATATTGAGCTCACTAGGTGGACTCCCAGTTCTAAGTATACTTCATCTCAAGAAGAATTTTCTTATTTGCTTAAGTTCGGTACCCAAGCAAGGGCATCCTCTTTATCACTTGTACTCTGGCTCCTTTCAAGATGATAGTTTGTTGGAAGAATATTTGGCTTCCTTTCACAACTTTGATAGCAATCGGCTTGATCACTTCCTCTCATTCTCCTTTCCATATACAGTGGTGTCCTCTGGCCATACCTTTGGAACAATAACTAAAGCTTAGGTGTCTTGAGATTTTAGAGGAGTTGATCCTTGGGCAACAATGGGGAACCTTTGGTAGTAGCTTGAGTAGCAACGAATGATGAACTTTGTCTTTCCATTTCAGATATACAACATAGCAAAATAGAATAATCATGAGTATAAGGCATAGTGAAACAAAACAAAAGATCAATTTATGTGGTGGGACATATAGCAAACTATGTTTTGGTCTCCCCTAGGGGACTCTATGTGCCATTTAGACTTCATTGATTGTGCTAAGTGTATAGAGGGCATGGAATTCACTATAGAGCAGAGGGTACAACTAATGATGCATGTTTGAGATAAATAGACAATGGGTGTGAAGTGTGCACAGACAAAGCAATACATGGTGATTCTTCTCTAAGGGTTTATTCTACTCCAAGTGCAGAGACAGTAGTGATGTAAAGGGTCTTTAATTTGGTCATCAAGTGATTAATGTTTCAAAATACTGATTTATTCATACTTGTCCCAGAAATTTATCTCGATTTTCATTCTTATTTTGTTGTATTATATCCGTTATGGACCATCCCAATGCTTTCTTGTAATCTCGCAACTCCCTCAAATGACTAGGAAGAGACTTGAGCTCTAATGATGATGATTCTTGAGTTGACAGCTTCAAATGAGAACTTAATGGTGATACTTCTAACAACTCAAATTTTAGTTTAGAACGAGAGAATTTTGGTGTAACCTCCAAGTAGTTCACCAACTCCAAATACTCCAAATCTTTCTCATTGTATGTATTAATGATTACTAATTCAAGCTAGTCAAATGGGAGTATTTCTTCATGATCATGACGAACACATGTGTCTACTACATCAATTCTATAACAATCTTCAGGCTCATCAGTAGGAAACTTCATAGCTTTGAAAACATTAAACTTCACCTCTTGATTTTGAACTCTCACAGTAAGTTCCCCTTTTTGCACATCAATAAAAATTCTACCTGTGACTAAGAATGGTTTATCAAGAATGATTGGAACATCCTTATCCTTCTCCAAATCAAGAACAATAAAATCCATAGGGAATATAAATTTGTCAACCTTAACAAGCACATCTTCTATTACCCCCCTTGGATACGTTAGTAATCTATCTGCTAACTAGAGTGTCACAGTAGTAGGCCTAGCTTCTCCTAATTCCAAATTTTGAAATATAGACAATGGTATCAGATTAATACTAGCCCCCAAATCACACAAAGCTCTACTAGAGAATTGGTTACCTATGGTGCACGGTATAGTGAAACTCCCTGGATCCTTAAGTTTTGCTGGAAGTTTCCTTTGAATGATAGCACTGCACTCTTCAGTCAAACCCACTATTTCAAATTCAGTCAATCATCTCTTTTTAGTCAAGATATATTTCATAAACTTGGCATAACTTGGCATTTGGTTTAAAACTTCAGCGAATGGGATATTAGTATACAACTTCTTGAAGATATTTAAAAACTTTGCAAACTGCTCATCATGTTTTTGTTTCCTGAAACGTTGAGGAAATGGTAGAGGTAGGTTGTAAGGAGTAATATTTTCTAAGCTTGGCTTTTTATACTCCTGGTTTGTAGCTTCTTTTTCTTATTCACCATTCTCTTTAGAAACTATTTCTTCTACCACTAAAACATCTAGTTCCTTGACAATATCATTCAGTTCTTTTCCACTCCTCAATGTGATAGCTTTGGAGTGCTCCTTACCATCTCTTTTCGGATTAGTCTCTATTTTGCTAGGCAAGGTTCCTTGTGGATGGTTATTAATTGTTGAAGCAATCTGATCCAACTGAATTTCTATATTCCGAATAGAAGCTGCTTAGCTTTGGAATTGAATTCTAGTCTCTGTCATGAACTGATTAGTGCTTGTCATGAATTGAGTAGTGTTGGTTCCCATCTGCTATACTATATCTATTAAAGAAGGCTTCTTTTCTCTAGGAGGAGCTTGAGAATGATAATTAAGTTGAAACATGGGCTTTGCAGATGAAGAGGCCTCAACTTGATTATTGTTACTCCATGAGAAATTCAGATGATTTTTTCAGTCCGAATTGTAATAGTTAGAGTATAGATTATTCTACCTACTACCAAAAAAATTTAGAGACTCTGGATTATTAGAGCACAGATCCACTGAATAATTGTATCCCCAATTTTTGCATGTAACGGTACGAGTTTGAATGGCATGAACCCCAAATGAATTAAATTTCTTAGATAACGATGCCACTCGAGCTGTTAAAGTAGTAAGAACATCTATTTCATGCACTCTTACTGTTCTTCTTGGATTCATCCTCTCTGTATGGTACCGGAAGTTGTTAGAGGCCATCTCCTCTAATAAATTATACCCATCCTCAAATGTCTTCACTATAAGAGATCCACCTGCTGCAGTATCAATAATCGTTCTGATAGATCCAACCAACCCATTGTAGAAAATTTGGATGATCAACTAGTCCGGTAGAGCATGATGAGGACATCTCCGAAGTAGATTTTTATACCTTTCCCAGGCTTCATAGAGAGACTCACTATCTAACTGCATGAAAGTAGTGATACCATTCCTCAACTTTGTAATTTTTGACGGTAAAAAATATTTAGCAAGGAACTTTTTCGCCAAGTCATCCCAAGTGGTGATAGATTCCCCTGGTAATGAGTTCAGCCAATTCTTCACCATGTCCCTCAATGAGAATGGAAATAGTCATAACCGGATGGCATCATCATCAACATCGTTATACTTGAAAGTAGCACATATCTCCAAAAAATTAACTAAATGTGCATTGGGGTCTTCGGCATGTGAACCCCAAAACTGAGATGCTTGTACCATCTGAATAGTAGCCAACTTGAGTTCAAAATTGTTGGCCTGTACCGCTGGACGACGAATACCCATCCACCAATGGAACAACATAGTCCCGCATAGACTTTGGACCTTCATTACCATTAGTTTGGTCGGCCATTGTATGGTATTGAAAAGCTTCTCGCTTATTCATTCTATTTCTTCGACAAGTTTTCTCAACCTCAAAATCAAAATGAGCAAGTTCTGAATTTCCCGTACTACACATACAATAGCCAACCACCTACAAAAGAAAGAAAAGTTTGGTCTAAAGTCAAATACGATTGAATTAATATTATTAAAAAGATTAATAAATTAGTCCCCAGCAGCGATGCCAAAAACTTGTTGTCTAAATTTACGCATGTAAGTATACATATCAAAATAAGTAATAAAGTGATAAGAAAGTATCATTCCCACGGAGATTAAATACCAATCTATTGCTAGTTACCAATTTATCTCCCTCTAACTTTATCCAAACAAAAGTAAAAAATAGGATTTAAAAATAAGCAAGGAAAATAACATAGAAAATAAATTTGCAGATTTAAAATCAATAAGTGATAAAACCTAGGTTTATTATTTTTCCCAAACAATCTACTTGATTAAATTATCCTTCCTTCTATGATAAATTAATCCACTATGATTGTCATCCAAAAATACTAAATTCTCTACAAGCCTCTTTCGATGGTCATGTAAAAATACCCTTCTAGACTAACTCCCTATATGCCTATGAGAATTAAATCAAGAAAAATTCATTAAGAATAAGCTCTCATAAGGAATGCACACGCAACGTGAGTATATGCATATCTCAAATTAGTATATGTTATTCTATCTAGGTCATGAACACAAAATAACTCTGTTGATATTATTAAGGTTCACCAAATATATTCAATTAATGACCAGTTAATTAAATCACATTAAACATAGGATATAATAAACCATCACATGTGGAAGTAATCAAAGAAAAAAGATAAAAAATTAATCAAGCATCATGAATGGGTTCCATTATAACCCTAGAATGAAAATTAGTTCATCATTGAAAAGGAAACAAAATCACAAAAGTATTTAGCCATTCTTAGATTACAAAGTTAAGAGAAGAGTTAAAATTAAGAAAGATAAAAGTCAAGAGCCGATCTCCAATTCCTGTCCTCCTTCTCAATCTTTTACCTCCAAGAAAAAATCAAAACTTCTGTCCCAAAATAAGGCTTAATCATTCCTATTTATAGGTATGGAGTCATTAGGGTTTAAGAGTCTCAAAATCCATCTCTAATTCGACCTAAAAAATTAACGTGTAATACTGGAAACGTAAGCAGGCCATGGCCTCAAAACATATCTTTCCGTGGCTTATATTTTTCATATTTCTATTGTGCAATTCTTGAATTCCCGTCGTGACCTCCTTTTATATCAAGCTACGGCTTGAAGACTTTTTAGCTTGTATGCATAGCTTCCTTCTTTCGAGAGTGAACTAATTTGAGCCAGAATTTTCTCCTAAATGTTGACAAATATCCTAATGTTCCATACTGTTCCTAACTGCAAAATAAGCATAAAAATCAAATAAGAACACAGAATCACATAAAAAATATAAAATAAACTAAACTTAAATAAAAATAACTAAAAAACTCTAAAATTAACAAAATATTATATTTAAAAGTGATTAATTTGTAGGTATAAAATCCACTCATCAAGACACACGTTCCTATCGGTCGAGAATGAGTTTTCATTTACCATGGAAGATGGAATCATATTGGCCCGACTTCTAGTAGACAGAGAGGTGGCATATGTGCCCAAGGCTGAGTTGGACATAGTAGAGAAAGGGAAAATGGTCTACTTGAATGGCTTGAGAGAGATACTAAAGACGAAAAAAGATCACGGGAAGCAATTATTGATGAATTGGAGGGCTAAATATAACCAGTATTATTTCCTGGAGTCCCGAATAGCCACCTTCCTTGTATACTTTCTCAGTATCTTTTTAGCCCCAACCATTCTTGCCCGATGCATCATCTGTACCATCTTCCCAATCATGGCACGGATACGGGCACGAAAGGATATTTGTTTAGCTAATCTGGTGGTGGCTTAATTACACCAAGCCTTAGATGATTTGCATGAAGATTTTGTTACTTGGGCTAGCAAGAGAGCCAATGAAGAAGAGCCTGCCAAGAAGTGCCAAGAGTGTATATGAGCCCTTTTGGGTGTTACAACTGTGGGCGTATCAAATATTCCTTGACTTGGCCCCTCGGCTAGTAGATGGATTAGTTTCAAAGACTATTTATCGAGGTTGTTGTTATGGTGACGGTAAACTGGCCAAGAGAAACACACTACAATGCCTCCAACTACTCAATGGAATAAGGAAGTTAGTGTGGAGGACATATGCCCAAAACAACTACAAAGTCGAACTACTATTCAAGCACCGAGAAAAGGTGGGCGGGAAAGGGATGGTTTGGCTCTATGTCCACCGGATGGTCACACACGATTACCTGATTGGGATGCTTACGTATCCATTGATCATAAGCAGACAAGGAATAGATGACCAGGCAGTGCATGTTGTGTATAATCCACACTGGGTGGCTCCATAACTCGGGTACGACCAGAATGTTCCATGTCCTTTTCAAAGGGAGGAGGTAATTGATGATCAAATACTTAAAGAAGGTATACTTTGATTGCCTAAAGGTAGAGACAGTGAAGGTTACAAATGATGATAGGGTTCGGTCAATGATGCTAGGGTATAATGGGTATTTTCAACATCATGTAAAGATTTGGTACTGCCCCTATCTTAGATCCTGGGCAACATGAAGGGAACCTCAAGGGATAGCACCAGTGCTCAGAACATCCCCACTTATACCTTGTGGATGTTGGAAAGAAGGCATTCGACAATAGATCAAGTGATGGATTGGGGGTGCGATGTAAAGGTTGTTGGGAAATTGAGATTTTCCAGAAACTTGAAGATGTGGAAGATATTGATTTGGAGGTCGTAGAAGAAGAAGCCAAGAGGCAGGTCGAAAAAAAAATTAGACTATTGTGGAAAGAAAAAGAAGAGCCCAATGAAGGGATGAAAGAGATTAACGAAAGCGATTGTGGCCAAAGACCCAACAAAAAGAAAGGGAAAAGGAATGTCACACCATCATGAATGGTGCAATAGATGGACAAGTCCACCGATGTAGGTAAGGAAGTAGTTGTAATATAATATAATAATTAAAAGAGAAAAAGTAAAGTGTTCGGACCTTAAAATTGATTAGGAAAGTTAGACAAATGATAGGCTGTTGACGCTCCAAATCCATGTCACTCCAAAAATGACCCTAGATAGGGAATCCAAGGTTCTAGGTGATTAGAAAATGGATAGGCAAAAAAACAATGTCCCATTGGCTACAGTAGGGCAGAGCATCTTAGGTATGCCTCAAATCCGGGATGTGAAAAAATCGGTTAATCGTGGGAACATAAAGTGCAATGTTTCCATGTGACTAAGATAGGAAATAAGACTTATATGAGCTCTATTACTGTGTCAAAGTTGTGGGCTCTAGGTGGTTAGTAGAAAATGGTTGAATCAAATAAATAAGTGAATAAAATCACATATACGCACACACTTCGTAATATCAAAAACCTCTGAGATGAGTCGTAATAAAAAGAAGGTTCGTGATAATGCAGAGTTTATGGAACAAGTATATACATTTTTGTTGTTATGTTCTTTTGTTTTCCATATCTTTTTTCTTATTATTTTCTTCAAATCAAATGTAACTAAACCAATTACTGTTGCGTGCAGAAATAGAGGAAGAAGAGATGCCCTAGACAACCGAGGTAGAGGCAACCAAGGAAGAAGAAGAAGCTCCACAGGAACCTTAGAGTGAGGAAGTGGAGGTTGAGATGGGTTCCAGCTCCTCTGAGGTGAGAGCTTCTGTCGAGGATTTTGAAAGTCCCTTATTCTCAAATGAGGAGACATGTTAGACGAGGGCAAAAAAGAAAAACGAAAAAGGGGTACAATGAGAAGGTGGAAAAGAGATGGTAAACAACAATAGTAGTAAGGAAAGTAATGGAGAAGATGAAAATGATGAGGATAAAGGGGCAGGGTAGGATGAAGAAGTACAAAATTAACCAACAGACATGGAGGTTGAGGCTCAGGGTGAGAGGGAGAAGAAGAAACAACTGGAGAGGTGAACGATGAAACTGTAAAAAAGGAGACAAAAGATATAGGGGTGGAAGGTAAAAAGACTTGCCAATATACATATGTATATATAAAAAAATTGAATTGCAAGAATGCATGCATGCTGATTTTTCAATTTTTCTATATAATAGGAGAGGTCGGAGAGACAGTGGTGGTGGTAGACAAAGGTAGAGCCCCTATGGAAGCCAAGAAACTAGTTGGTTATTAGTTGAAACTTAATATTAGAATCCTCATAGTTTATCGAGTTTTAGAGATTAAACACAATTCTTTCTTTTACTTCAAATGATCGATCGCTAGAGGCGACGATTTTAGATTCGAACAAGGAGAGAGTCAGAGGCTAGAAGATGAAATGATCTATATCAGAGACAATGATGTGGACAACATCCCCACACAACATGTTATTTTGGTAAGTAATGTGATCAAGGATAAGATGCCAATATACATTTTCCTATTCTAATGCCTTAGCCTAATGCTTCCCCTTTTGTTTTTTAGGACTCTCTCTAAGATTACACCACCCTCCCTGAGCCACAAGGAAAAGAAAAAGATACCCAAATGGGGGAACCAGAAGAACCCAAATTCCTTGAGATCTCAAAGCACGTACATAAAGAGTATCAGGATAAGGGGATTCTGATGCAAAATCATCAGTCACATAAGCGGAATGAGGTAACATGTTTTGTTTTTCACTCTTTTGTTTGCACATATGTCAAATGTCCAACTGTTCTAAAAGGATGGAAGCCCATCATACCTTAATGACAACACCATTTTGTTCTCCCTTCTTTGATCCCAACCTTTTTTCCTTATTCCAAAATTCTCTTTGAATTGTCCAAGAAAAATGGTGATAATGGGACTTGTTCTTGAGCCATATTTTAGCTGAGTTGAGAGTTTCACAACTCTCAATTGTGGGCTATTACTTCATCTCATCCAACCGACCTAAGAATGGCACCATCATCACCACCATACACAAAATTTCAAGGAGAAAAGAAAAGATAGAAATAATCAAAAGAATGAGAAATTACTGAGTACTTTTTTCTTTGTTCTTGCCACAAAGGTGGTGGATCAAAATCCACCTCCTCAAGTGGCAGGGTGGTCTCACCTCCATAGAGTTTTGCATGAAAAAAAGAGAATAGAAGTAAAAAAGGTGTCTCATAGCTTGAGATCCATTATTTTACGGTCTAATTCAAGACCATAAAATTAAATAAATTAAGAAAACTCATGGTGAGAATGCTAGAAAATCAGTAAGAAACGTCTAATAAAGCTTTTTGAACTTTTATAGATTTTGATAGAGTCTTTACACTCTCCCTCTCAAAGAGAAATAAACGAAAGAAAACTAAAAAATCTCCAGAGGTAAAAAAGTCCCTCAAAATTGCTCATGGCCTACCTATTTATAGAATTACAGGGAGGTTCTATTACAAAATAATCCCTAGGAAAATACCAAAATATCTCTAAAATAGTTGGTGTTGGCCAACGCGAATGTCCATTCGTTATTAGTAGAAAAACAACATTTTTATGTTTTCTTGCTTCTTTTCTTCTTGGTGACCAGTCCTATCTTCTTCTTTCCTATCTTGCTTTTGCTCCAAAGGGTGGTCAACTTTGTGTCTATTTCAAATACCAAATGGAGTGGGACCAAAGCACCCTACAACACTCTTACCTTTATTACTAGAGATGGAGAATAGGATGTGTTAAGAGTTTGAGTTCAACGATGGTGGTGATGAAAAGTCTGGTTTTGAGTCTAAGTACAATGGTACTGATGAGCAATGATAGTGAGAAAATGAGTCAAAGTTGTACTTTTGAGAAAATTGCCAATGTATACATATCAAACATGCCCCAAGTAATTTACTACTGGATTTCTAAGTCAATTTCATTAATACTTATTATTTATCAATCATTGTTATTTTTGTTTACACATTGCTAAGAATAATTTTTTTCCTGATTATTCTTTTATATTTGTTTTTATAAAAACAGTTTTTCCTCTTTCAAACTTCATATAGGTTCATCCTTGGATGTGGAGTATGTTAAACACATTAGGTTTCACACTTCTTGTGGAGGTCGTGGTCATTTGGATCTAGTCCAATAGAGAGAGACGAGCACTAGCAGTGATATAGGACAATGAGGAGAGAACAGATAATGGAATTTGATTTAGAAAAAATAGGGGATTTAGAGAATCTAGTTGGAGATTGGGTAAGGATTTGAGTAGGATAGGGTAATTTAATAATGATTTTATACAAGTATGACCACAATTATAATGAAAATGGTTAAAGGTTTATAGGATAAGGAAATGATTAAGGGTTAAAATAAATTGGATTTGTAAATTTCAAGAATCAAGAATCAAGATTCAAGAAAGGGATTTTAAGAATCAAGAATCAAGAATCAAGAATAAAGGATCAAGAAAATTTAGTTTATAGATTGGTTTCTTGAAAAGATTAAAGGTTTCCTAGATCTCTCACAAATAATAATAAGTAAAAAAATAAAAAAAAATGGATTGAAGAAGAGATAGAGGATAAAAAGAAAATTAAGGAAAGAAAAAATGATATTTACCTTAGAATCACCCCAATGATTTTCATGGCATCAACCATGTTAAATGCACCAACATTCAAAGAAAATAGAAATTTCTTGTTTATTCCATTCATTCTCCATAAATAAAATCTAATACAATCTATAAATAAAGAAAATCAACCAAGAGTCCTAATAAAATTAAAATACCTAATTTTTGTAACTTTCCCTCCTAAATTTTCAATCCTAATAATCTGAAAGTTATCTAACTATCCCTAAATATTATACTAAGACCATGAGCCAATAAATCATGAAAATTAGTTGAAAAAACATAAAAATAAAATCCTAAAACAACTCAACTAAACAAATTAACTAATCTAAATTAATCTCAATGATAAATCTAGACCTAATTAAGTGAAAACCTTAATAATTATAAATTTTTCGTCGGAATCCTTAATCTAGAAAAAACCTGTCATCGAGTTTTAAAGTGCTTCAAAATGATCATGAAAATTTATGGTTCATCCCTTTTGGTGAAGATTCATCTTCATGTCTTGATGTTATATTGAACCATTAACTTAAAATTATGATCTTCTATTTTGGCAAAATCTTCATTGTACCTGTTTGAGATGATTATATCAATTTGAGTTAGTGATGGAACAATTGCATCATGAACAAAAATCGTAGATGTTGTCTTCAAAAGATATTTTTTAAGCTCTTTTGATATATTTTACACGCCATGATCTTGTTCAAGATCCAATAATGATGCCTTATAGTTCTCAATCTCAATTTCGCTTAAACCAGGCTCATAGATTTCTTCATCGACTTATTCATTATCCCTGTTCGAGCACTTCGATTTAAAGTGTTTAAAATATTGCACTCGGAGCACAAATTTTGTTGTCTGAACTCATACCATGAATCAACTTGATTGCACAAGCTCTTCACCTTCTTTTATAATATGGCCATGAACAATGCAAAACTATGCCCAAGGGTGGCGAGTTTGACATAGTTCTGACAACATATTTTTTAGCTACTATGAGAACATCTTTGTTGAGTCCATCTTTCATCAACATGACCTACTAATTTTTTTTTTTTTTGCCTAAACATGTCTCTGATACCAATTTGATGCAGGACGATGAGGGGAGATAAGAAAATGATAGGGGTTTTAGGGAATTTAATTTTGGATTTTGGGCAAGTATGACCCCGGTCCAAATGACTTCAAAAAATCTTGAATTCTTAACTCTTGATTCTTGAACCCTACAAAACTCAACCTTTCATCCTTTCTCTATTCTCTTAATTTTTAATCATTACCCTATAAACCTTAACCTTTAAACATTTCCTTACCCTACAAATCTTGAACCATTTTCATTGGGATTGTGGTCAATTTGCCCAAAATCCAAAATTAAAGTCTCTAAAACCCCTATCATTTTTTTTTAAATCTCCCCTCATCATCTTCCATCAAGTAGATCCCAATCTGATCTAATCATCCCTCCCACTAATACATCTCCCAACCATACATGCAGAGCAAGCATCTGATTCTACTCCAAGTAGGACAAAATATATAATTTTGTTTATATATACTGTATGTGGTGAGAATGTTTTAGAATTCCCTGGGACAAAGTTTATCCATGCATGGTTTTATAGGTTCCCATCATAAATGTGTGCGTGGACACACACTTTATGAGTCATTATGGAACATTGATCCATGGGCTCCGAAGAAAAAATTGGTAGGAATGATTGGGGACATCCTTTGGTGGTATGGCTGGCAAGCTAGGACCATTCTTGGGTACCATGGTCAGTAAGCCACGAATCTTCTCCTTAATGTATATCGATTTGATGCACGTACCAACCGAGAAGAAGGATACTATTTGGGAAGTTGTTAAGGTATGAATGAAATAATTTTCATAAAATATTACAATCGTTAATGTCAATTAGTTATAAGAAACATTTCATCATTGTTATATGAATATGATGTAGGAAGTATTGCAAGTGAAATTGAAAAATACATGTTATATTAATGGTGATCTAGATGCAGCTAAGAAAATTTTCCCATTAGACGTCGAGCAATAGAATGTGAATGGCTCGTCCAATTTTGTGAGAGCGATGT
Source organism: Akebia trifoliata (assembly GCF_017979445.1). Taxonomy (NCBI): domain Eukaryota; kingdom Viridiplantae; phylum Streptophyta; class Magnoliopsida; order Ranunculales; family Lardizabalaceae; genus Akebia; species Akebia trifoliata. Next base: position 12,519,872 of record NC_141385.1, on the reverse strand, counting down.
TGGCAAAGTAAGAGTCACATCTATAATTACATGTAAATTCGTTTAAACATGTGGTATTGTATAATAATATGTTCTAACCTTTGCATACTTCAACTTGTAGAAGCACAGAGATATGAACAAAGTGAATCATGTGAAACAAACTTTCTATTGGAATTGCTTTCTTAGCCAGTACTAATCTATTATTGTTTACTTATTAATAATCAGTAGAAAATGGAGTTATACCGTTTCGAATGAAAATGGTATACCTGTAGATCCGTATACAACGGAAGCGATTTATTTTAAAAAAAATTACCAAAACGGTACAGTTTTTGAAAATATTTACCAAAATGGTACACTGTAGCAATTAATTCCAAAAACGGTAAATCTACCATTTTTAGAATTAATTTTTTTTATCAAATCAGTAAAACCAGTAAACCATATTTTTTTTGTTCAGAATATACCTTTTTCTTAATTTTGACTAAAATTACTGTTTTGTCCTCTCCTCTTTTATAAAATTTTTGTAATTTCATTTGTAAGGGTTTCCTTCGAACAACTTCTGCAAGAAGTCGAAGACGAAGTGTGCAACCTCTTTCTCTCTCTCTCTCCGTTGGGGAGATCCAGAAAATATTACAAGTTTTCCTTTCTCTCTCTCTCTCTCTATCTCTTTCCGTTGTGAGAACATAAGAAACTTGTAAGTTTCTCCGTCTTTGTCTTTCTTTATTGTGGAGATTCTCTGTTGGGGAGATCTAAAAAATATTACAAGTTTCTCTCTCTCTCTCTCTCTCTCTCTCACTATCTATCTATCTCTTTCTGTTGTGAGAACGTGATAAACTTGCAAGTTTCTCCGTCTTTGTCTTTCTTTGTTGTGGAGATTGTTAAAATAATTTCGATTCAAGTCTCTTTCTATCTCTCTCCGTTATGGAGATTTTGAGAAATTTGAATTGAAAGTGTTTGTGTATGTGTTTTGGAGTATTCAAACCCTAAACTTTCCATAATATTTTGTCCAAATTCTTTTTGACTTTTTATTAATTATTGTCATTATTTGCATGTTGTTAAATCTCTTTCAACAAGAACCTTGGAAAAATTGAATACTTCAAGGTGACAATTTTATTTGATTTTAATTTATAATTTTTTTCTTTCTAACAATAGAATGCAAATTATTCATAGTAAAAGTTTATTATTGATGAATTTAATTACGTTTAAAGGAAAAAAGATGTAGTCCTCATATAATTAAACCATGATATTTTCAGGATAGTGAAAGTACTGTAACAAGGTGCTTTTTTATATAAGATCAAAACTATTTTAGTCAATGTTAAAAGATGTTTTTTGACATAAGATTAGAACTATTTTATTCAATGTCAAAAGGTACCTTTTGACATTAGATCAGAACTATTTTAATCTATATCAAAATGAGCCTTCTGACATTAGATCAGAACTATTTTACTCAATGTCAAAAGGCTCCTTTTGACATTAGATCAAAATTATTTTAGTAAATGTCAGAAGGAGTCTTCTGACATTAGATCAGAACTATTTTAGTTACTGTCAAAAGACTCCTTTTGACATTAGATCAGACTATTTTAACCAATGTCAGAATGAACCTTCTGACATTAGATCAGAACTATTTTAGTCAATGTCAGAAGGCTCCTTTTGACATTAGATCAGATCTATTTTAGTCAAATGTAAATTGTACATAGAGAATCATTTTGATATAATTTATTTTTGTTATGAATTTAATGTTAGAAGGATCCTTCTGACATTGTCTAAATATTTTTTTTATCTCACGTCAGAAGGTTCTTTCCGACATTATGTACAATACATTCTGATATAATGTCAAAAGTATCATTCTCATATTATATTGTATTGCTTATGAAATTAATTAATTATTTTGAATGGGTCTACGTTAGGTTAATCATATTGAAAATAGTCTTTCATCTACGTTGACATGGTATGTTATTTCTTTTTATGACATTAAGTATCATATTTTTTTACATTTTGAAAAATACGATTACATAGCAATATATATTTTGCAGGCACGTGTTGTGTGTAACGCGGAAAGATTTGCACAATTCTTCTCAAATTTAACATCTGAGTAGAAGACATGTTTAAATTCTACTTATTTTTCTCCACTACTATCTATGCCACGCGTCCCAATGTGTAGCAATTTGATTTTTCTCCTCATAGAGAAATTTAATCTTAAAAATGGTTATTTTTTATTTGGAATTAAAGATATTTCTATTTCAAAAGGTAAGGTGGCATTGATATTATCTTTGGGAGATTTGTATAATAGTGATGGAATCGGTTCTCTCTAAAAGAAAGACGAGCTTTGTGTATAATTATTTTGGAATAAGTACTTTGACATGCCAACAGAGATAACCTTAGATTCTTTTGAGACTGTACTTAATACAGTCTTAAAAAATGAAAATATTATTAAATTTAAAAGAATATTTTTATTGTACATAGTTATTATATTTTTACTTCCTAAGGATAGACTGAAGATTAACAAAGAACTTTTAAGTATGGTATGGTGTGATGAGATCTTCAATAGGATCCCATGGGACAGATTAGTACACAACCACCTTTTAAAGTCTTTACGCATCTAGGCGACGAAGTTTAAGGAAACTAGTAAACATGTACATTTCTATGGTTGTGCATTGGTGCTTCAAGTAGTTAAAGAAAAATTTGAGTTATTAATTTAATCTTACTTCGAAGTACTAGTTTTATAAACTATTGATGTTTATTTAAGCATTCGTCCTGTATTCTTATGCACTTGTAGGTATAGGCATTTGAACATATACTGGTAATAGCCCCCCGCATATTTCCCAATCATTTTTCAAGGTACCTGAAGTATCTTTATTATTTAAATGAGGAAATACAATTTTACGTCGATAAGTTTATCAATTGCACGATATGAATTATTGAACTACGATTTCAATCATATATATATATATACCTCCATCTCTAACATATATATATATATGTACCTCCATCGAATACAAATTTTTTATATGTATGTATCATCTTTAACAGATTATCAATAAGTTGAAATTGATCGATTATGAACTTTGTGAGCCCGTTCTTGCTCCATTTTGTAAGGGTTATAAGAAGAAAAAGGAAAATAGTCTTCGATCTAAAAGGAAAAACTCAGAGGAGGTTGATAAGTTGAAGAAAAAATGACGGTGATGGAATAAAAGTTGAAAGATCATTCTAAAGTTATCCAAGAATTGAAAAAGGACATCAAATCTTTGAAGTCATATAATGAATCTGGCCCTAAGGTATTGTTTCTCTACTACATGTGATAAATCCATAATAGGTTACATCCACTTAAAAATCATTATAAATATTTGTTTTAATATCAAACAGTATAACGTTAAATTCAATAAAGCCTCAGACTTTGCACCTTCGAAAATCAAGTCATCTCCCCATACCAACACCTCTGTCAATCCTTCGGATATGCCTAAGGCATCGACCCTTACCAAGGGCTTAAACGATTCTTTAGGTATACCTAAGTCATCGCCTCCAACAATGGGCTCTCGTGTTCATTTTGATATACACAAGACATCTCCTTCTACAAATACTTCCACAAATGAGTATCCACCTCACGAAGAAGAAATTGGAATCGATACTAAAAAGACATCTGCAACAATGCCAATGAACCATTCATCTGAAGTATCATTCTCTTCCTCCACAAAATACAAGGTACCTTGCATAAACAATATTTAAAATGTTTAATAAATATTTCATGTGAGTTGGTTTTTATGATTATGTCATATTCTTCTTATTCAGCTGTCTACTAAGGTTGATAATGGACGTAGTTCACCTAATATTTTAAAAAGTAATTATCTCAATAATGAACAAAATTCAGAATTCAAATTCAACGCTGATACGGTATGTATATACTTAATATTTAAAATTTTAATGTAGAAAAAATCACTCACATTTGACTTCATGTTTTGTCTAATTTTTAGACTTATATATTTTTTGTTAGGAAATTATTATCTATATAATAAATGCCTCTTCAATAATACTTCTCTAACTTTTATTTTTTATAAGCTGAATCCTCATCTCCTCCTATAAAGCTAGAGTCTGAAGATAACAACATTTTAGCTAGGGGGAAATCATCTGATTTTGATCAAAAGGTGTGTGGTCATTTGTCTTACAATAACCAGTATATTTATTATGTTGTAAGATTTTTAATCGATTTCTTTGATTTGAAATGTGTATCTATGCGCATTTACAGTTTCTTATTACATGTCGTCGAAATTGTTAGGTTGAAATGAAATTTTTAATCCTCGTATCAATTGATTTCTTTAGCGAATAAGATGTATAAATTTTAAAAAATATATTATTTGAAAAGTTATATCATGGTCAATTTAAATACAATCAGTTCGCTATTCATACGTAATTGTTAACTTCATATTTTAAAGGTGTGAAGTACCATACGAGTACGAGTAATTTATGCAATGTTGTCATTATTGTAGGAGGGTGGGTATTCCATAAATCCTGGGAAGTCTGGGTATTCCATGAACCTTGTGAAGTTTAAGAGAGATGTGAAACCTTCAATATATTTGAAGCCACCCTATGCACCCTCAGATACACAAAAAAAGAAGAAGATATGCAAAGAGTTGAAGTGGGATGTATGCATGTTTCAGATTTCATTTTGATTATGTTTGTTCTAATATTATTATGAATGATATGTAATTATTTTACGTACTAATTTGTAGAGCTGCGTTCGTAATTATTTTCATGATCCTAAGTATCCCTTTACCAATGAAGAATTAACGTTAATAAATTCACATCACATTGATATAAATTTGGAAGACGGGTATTGTATTTCGAACGCATCTATTGATTTACTTAGGGGGGTTGGGTGGTTGGACGATCAGGTAACATTTTTTCATATTTTAATTTTAATTTTTTTGATAATTCTAGAATGATTAAATATTTCTCTGATTTTGTTGTCACACAAATAATCGATGGATATTACAAATTTCTTAAAAGGAGAGAGTTGCAACATCCAGATCATTTTCTTAAATGTTATTTCTTTAGTCTAATGTATATTGTACGTCCAATTGACATAGACACATCATTTACATATCTTTATTATCTTTATAAAGTATTTTGTATTAATCGATGTAGGTATTACTTAAGGAAGCTCAAGAAGATTACTCTGGCTGGTCAGTGGGTACGGTCTTGTTGAATAATTTTGAGAGTGTGTCGGGCAAAAAATTCTAACTAAATAAAAACCTCAAAGCGTTTATCAGCCTGACTATCTTAAATATCATATAACATCTTGTGATAAGGTTTGTTTTTTTCTTGTCTCGTGCCTCCGTATATTTATTTTGTTATTAAATTACCTTTCATTCTCACATTGTTATTAATCATAAGGTATTTTTTTCCATTCATGCACACGCTCATTGGGCCGTTGTAATATTGGACATAAAAAATAAGAAATTAGAATTTTTGGATTCCCTCTCTAAGGACTGTATGTCAGTCTATAAAGTTGAAATTAAAGCATTGGTATGTATTGATAGTTATTTAATAATTATTACACTAATTTAATAAGGAATTCCACAAGTACTTATCACATTATAATTTGTTAATGTGTAGAAAAAAAATTTCCCGAAAGTACTCGAGCAGATGGGGTCAGCGAAGATTAACATCTTACATTGGCCTTGTTACGATCGTAAGAACATTTCCAAACAAACCAATACATGGGATTATGGAATGTTTATTTTAAAATATATTGATTACGCAAGCTGCGGGTTGAAATTTAATTTCAATCAGTACTACTATATCCCATTTATCTATTTTAAACTTAATTTGAAAACATTCAATTATTAAGATTGATGATTGTTTTACACATCACTCTTTGTAGAAAGATATGTCCTACTTCAGGTTGTGGACTATTCTTGAGGTGGTTATACAGATGGCATTACCTTAAAAGTTGTTTATTTTTATTTTTGTTCATTACATTGTTATCAACAATGTAATCGTGCATGAATTAAAGATTTGGAAGTCATAACCAATTGGGTGATTGGGAAGATCGATGTTGGAAAATGCAAAGTTATGGTCTTTACGGTTAAGGTAGAAATCCTAATCTACGTTTATTGGCCCTATTAAAATTATAGATTCTACATAAAATTTCGTAAGGAGTTGTGTGGACAAAATTAAATAATATAATATAGTTGCATAGTGACACCATCATTCATGATGAGTTAAATGTAGTTTGATAAGTAATATCTATTCTTTGAAACTATTAGTTCACATCCAATCAACCTTAAACATAGTATCCACCTTTTGAGACATGTGGATATTATGTATGTAGCAGTGTTAATCTGCATTTATTGACCTTAATAAATAAAGTGATAAATTGATTAATTTTTGTGCAGGGAGTTAAGTGGACAAAAGGAAATATGGTGACATGAGCATTCATGAGGAATTACATGTCATTTGGTAAGCATTAAATTTCAATGTAAATGCACTTAATAGCTCCATTAATAGTTATACGACTTCACCTTCATTATATAGTCTTATTCAGGGAAAGAATCCAAATTTTATTCCTACTTAGAAGCTGCATTGAATCTAGATGCATATAGAAAGCACATACGAACACGAATGGATTCTACTTGTGAGGTGGGAATGGGATAAGGTGGTTGACATTAAACACGTAAGATGTACGAATGTGACTTGATAGCTTTAGTTGGTATGCATTAGGATTAATAAGCTTAGCAATTACTTGTAATAGACCAATCATCCATGCACCAAGCTTTTTATATTTGTACTAGATTCGAGTAGATTATTTGTAGTGACTAAGTACATTTGTTGTATTTGTTGAATCATGACTTTAGCCTTCCTATGAGTCCTTTGCAAATCTTGAACATGTGCTGAATTTAAAGTTGTTTGTGGATTCTATCCATTAATAACCTGAAAAGGGTTGAACCCTTTATTACTATTCTTTGATCATTCTTGATAAAGTTGTTGGTCCCACTTCTTCCCATTTTCACCAGTAAGACTACATAACAAATTTCCTAATGATCGATTAACAAACTCAGTTTGACCTTGTGGATGGTATACATTGCTATAATCCAACTTGGTGTTGTAAGTTTACACAACCTCCTCTAAAAGTGACTCAAGAACCTTGTGTCATGACAAAACACAATTCCATGAAGACGATACAATTCCTTGAAAAATAATCGAGCTATGTTTACCACATCACTATAGAATGAGCCATTTTTGAGAAGTGTTCAAGGACCACAAAGATGGAGTCCATACCCCGCTATGTTCTATGTAGGCCAAAAATAATGTCCATACTCAAATCGGTCCATGGTTCATTCGGTACTAACAACGACATGTATAACCCGGGTTGGTTGGTAACCCATTAGGAACTTGAAAGACATGACAACAATCCACAAACTTGCATAAATCTTTTCTCATGCTCGACTAAAAATAGAAATTAGAAATTAGTTAAAACGTCTTGTCCTTACCAAAATTTCCTTTCCCAATAATCATGTATTTGTTCAATCATGACTTTAGTCTTTCCATGAGTCCTTTTTAGTGGTTGAGAAACACATTGCTGCTTTAAAACTATGCATGAGCACTATGCATGAGTATCAAACAGCATGAGCACTTTCTTGCTTTAAAATTAGGCCTAAAACGTGGTCAAAAGGTTTGTTTCATTCAGATGTACTTACAATCATTATAAGGCTCTATATTTTCATCTTGGAAAAATTTTGAAGTTCAGCCTTTCGATTGTTACTGTAGGTGCTAGACGTGGGATGTGGAATTGGTGGGCCATTGAGAGAAATTGCTATTTTTCTGTTACAATTTCATCGATTAATATGTTGTTGCGGAAGCAATGCATGTTAATTCTGCAGTGACCAAACAATCGCCCAGTACGCAAAAAAAATCTGGATTGGTGAGGAGTGCATTGTACCATAAATATTACTCTCCAACTGATGTAGAATTCTCTGCCATGTAGGGTTTGTGAAGATTTTGAGACTTTCAAAGAGTTGTGATATTGAAAAGGTGCAAGTTTAAAACAGTGACAATGTAGGATAAATGTAAACCGTGAGAAAAATAAGAGGACACGATATAGCAGAGAGAACCAAAAGATATGAAAGGCATCATGACAATTTGCTTTTGATTGTGTTTTATTTCTAAGCAATTATGTGACTCAATTTCATTTGTTAGTGCCCTATTGCTTCTCATTGACCTTGTTTAGTAATGGAATTACAATACATAATATGAAATTTGAGTTTGTTTTATGATTTATCTTTTATTTTTTATTTTTTTATTATTTCGTTTATTGTGATTGGTGAGTTAAATGACTATGTTATTGTTTGTTAAACCTCCAAATTCGATGATGGGTTAAGATCACCAAATTCAAGGAGTTATCATTTTTCTTCCCCTTGATTACAATGTTAATGGTCGTATACTTGTTTTATCCACTATGTAAGGCAAGTATGAGTAAGAAATTTGAATAGATTTAGCGAACACTAAAACAATGGTAGAAGCAAGTACTAAAACATAAAAATATGGTATTGGATGCGGCATTGAAGGAGAATGAACAATAGTAACCTTTGTCAAAATTTGATTAGCTCTGAAGATCAACTTAGGTCAGGCATAAATGGCCGTGCAGTCTGAGAGAGGGGTTTACCCCATACAGTACACATGCAATACACTTGAATCATCACCTTCAGTGGCATAATAATTTTGTTAGACACATATGTAACAGAGTTCTTTATGGATGAGAACCAAATAACAGAAAATGGTACAAATAACTCAAAATTGTAGAATTGGAAGAGTGAGTAAAATAGAAACCTGATGAGCTGCAATGGTCATCGTCTCTTTGAAGGCGTTTTACCAAAAATCACCTCTATTTTCTGATCGTTTAAGGCATTTCTCACCAAATGCCACTGATTTAGTCTCTTGGAAGGCGGCTAATCTAAAACCGTTATTGATGTTGTTTAGGCGACGCTTTACTAATTCGTCCCAAAAAAGGCCTCTAAAAGTTTTGTTTTTGTAGTGTGTCAAAATGCTTCTTTAGACATTTAATAAAAAAAGTCATCATCTAATCTCAAAATGAGCCTTTTGACATTGGTTAAATTACTTTTGATTTAATGTCAAAAGGCTCCTTTTGACATTAACTAAAATACTTTTGATCTAATGTCAGAAGGAGCCTTCTGACATTGACTAAATTACTTCTGATCTAATGTTAGAAGGCACCTTTTGACATTGATTAAAATACTTCGGATGTAATGTCAAAATGCCCATTCTGACATTGTTTCAGTGTTCGTTAAATCTATTCAAATTTCTTGATAAGTATACGACCATTTACATTGTAATCAAGGGGAAGAAAAATGATAAACAGATTATGAATTCAGTAAATGACACTTCAAACACATATAGATGATCTAAAAGATCCTCTATTGCCTTGTTAACCTTTTAAATGCTACATAAATTAGATGAAAAATAATTTACAAGTGACACATTTAATATTGTAATGAAATTAACCGAACTTGATTTTTCAACAAAAACTTTAGAATCTAAACATACTTACTTAAATTCTTAAGCTATAGTAAGAAAATTAATCTTCAAAGTCAGAAGAACTGTCATCGTCTTTATCCGACATAGCGTAAGTAGATGCATAGTTGGGATAGTTATCAACTTCATGCGATGAATTCCTTACAATTCGTCTACACATTCTTGATACCTCAGCTCGCAACCTCATAACTGCCGTTTGGAACAAATATAGGTTATGACGCGGCATCAAAATCGCATGTCTTTTTGGGATAGGTACTTGCATGAGTTTGGATGCTTTAATCAATTTCTTTGAATCCCTCACAAGTACAATCCATTCATGTTCCAGCATGTGCTTTCTATATACATCTCCCGTCTGAAATCCACGACGCATATTCTCATCATGATTCATTGCAACTTCTAAGTAGGAATAAAATTTGGATTCTTTCTCTGAATAAGACTATATAATGAAGGTAAAGTCGTATAACTATTAATGGAGCTATTAAGTGCATTTACATTGATATTTAATGCTTACCAAATGACATTTAATTCCTCATGAATGTTCATGTCACCATATTTCCTTTTGCCCACCTAACTCCCTGCACAAGAATTAATCAATTTATCACTTTATTTATTAGGGTCAATAAATGCAAATTAACACTGCTACATACATAATATCCACATGTCTCAAAAGGTGGATACTATGTTTAATGTTGATTGGACGTGAACTAATAGTTTCAAAAAATAAATATTGCTTACCAAACTACATTTAACTCATCATAAATGATAGTGTCATTTACTAAATTCACACAACTCCCTACCAAGGTTTTATGTACAAACTTCGTATCGTACACCTTAGATTCTTACCGTCATCAAGAAAATCTTGCTAGAACGCATCTTTCCTAGTCTTCTCATTTTTATCGATTAATTCGATAAGTTTCGAGTACATTTTAGGCTCGTAATAATCAAGTTTGAGTTCATCAACCTCATTCGATAGCATATTTGCCATGTTAGAACTAATTTGCCTTTGTAAAAATGACTCTGAAGGTGTTGGTATTTTTTGGGTAAAAACACCTTCCTATTTATAGAATCTTAGGCTCGTTTATTGTGAAGTCTTATTTTATTCAATACATGAAAAATATTAAAAAAAATAGATAATAACTTGACTTGACATATGTGACACATTGATTATTTTATAAAATTTCGAGAATTTTTTTTCAAAGATCTGAGTAAATCTGAGTGGGTGAATGACTTGACTTGACATCTGTGACACATTGATTTTTTTGTAAAATTTCGATAAATTTAATTAACAAAGATCTGTGTAAATCTGAGTGAATGATTTGACTTAACATCTTTGACATATTGATTCTTTTCTAAATTCTTGGGACAAAAATATTTTCAAAGATCTGTGTAAATCTGATGAATGATTTGACTTAACATCTTTGACATATTAATTCTTTGTAAATTCTCGGGATAAAAATATTTTCAAAGATCAACGTAAATCTGAGTGAATGATTCGAATTAACATCTTTGACATATTGATTTTTTTTATAAATTCTCGGGACAAAAATATTTTCAAAGATCTGTGTAATCTGAATGAATGATTTGACTTAAATATTGAATAATTTTATTTATTCAATCCCATAACTCTCATTCCATGATTTGTAGTAGTCTCTAAATATTGAGAAAAAATTGAAAACAAATCTTTGGAAGGCCTTTCAATAATTTCGAAAAAATATATCCACTTTAAACTTTTATTGCCAAATTTGAAAAATAGACATCAACTCCTTAATTTTTATTTGATCTAGATTAACTTCAAGAAAAGTTACTTAAAAATGATGCCTACCATAAAACTAATGGTACATTAGTTTAGAGTCCTTAAAAATAGAATCCTTAAAACCAGGTTAGATTCCTTGTACAAGTTAAAAATTTTAAACCGTGTAAGTGAATATACCATATGAAATAACTTTTTTTTTATTTAGCAATCGCAATTAAGTGCATTGGTCCTATTAGAACTTTAAAACTTCAAGATTGAAATTGTAGTATTTGATAATAACCATATTGGCCAACTCACATACAATGACAAAATTTAGAACCTCTTAAATAAACGGCAATTCCTGCAAATTAATCCCCAAAGGTACATGCAAAAAATGTTTCTCATTCCAAAATATACTCAAAAATACAGTTATTGTAGACACCCCATTTTTGCATCTGCCTAATTAATCAAGTCGTCAACCCGATCGCAAAGGTTCCCAATGATGGATGTCTATTCCAATGCTTTATTTTGTTACCAGATATGTTTCAGAAATCCGGATGAGGTATCTCGAACTGACAAAACTTAGAAACCACGCTACGCTAGGAAAATACGACCCTAGAAACATAGAAATCATCATCTTGCAAACCAAAAAGAAGCTTCACGATAAAAATCACTAAAAATGATTAAATTATCAAAATACCCCTAACCTCAAAACAACCCTAGAGCCTACGTTACGCTTAGGAAAACTCTCTCGAACACATAAAATAACAAATCGGAACCAAATAAATCATTTCACCAATTTTAACAGAATTTGACAAAATTACGAAAATGCCCCTCATAAAGTTCACAATAATTTCACATAAAAATTTTCATAAATGACACAAACCAACATTCTCATTGAATTCCTTACGAAAAACTGATTCTAAAACATCCTAGAACATTAAAAACCGACTTGAAACGTGAAAAGTCCTTTCCGGGGGCAAAACGGTAATTTCACAATTTTCATAATTAAAAAATTCGAAATTAATAAATAAAATATTAAATATTTAAAGTGAAACATTAATGAAATTAATTCAAAATTTTGAACCTCAAAAATCGATTAATTGGACTCTCAGGCAAAATTGTTGAGGGTTCGTGGGATATTTCTTTAAGGACCCCTCCATTTGGGGGTCCAAAGAATTAAAGATATTTTAGAGGGGGGTTCTCCAAAAATTAAAAGTAAATCAAGCAAGACTGAAGTCAAGGTATTAAAGTCAATCAAGTGAGATTGAAGTCAAAATTAAAGTCAATTAAGCAAGACTAAAGTTAAGATATTAAAAGTCAATCAATTAAGACTAAAGTCAAAACCCTAATCTAAAACTAATCGAGTCAATCTCATAAGACTAAGGTCAAAACCCTAAATCAAAACCCTAATATAAACTAATCAAGTCAATCTCATAAGACTAAGGTCAAAACCCTAAATCCAAACCCTAATCTAAAACTAATCAAGTCAATCTCATAAGACTAAAGTCAAAACCCTAAAACCCTAAAGACTAAGTCAAAACCCTAATTGAAACCCTAAAAGAAACCCTAATCAAACCCTAAATGCTTCTAAAAAACTTTATAAATAGGAGCCTCCACACCCTATTTTCGTATCAAAGAAAAAACCCTAGAAAAAGTAGGTGAAGAAGCCTCCATAACCTCCCCAAAACCCTAATTTCGGAGCCCCAACTCCTTCCCTAACACCCCTACTCCGATTTTAGCCTAAAAAACACCCAAAAATCTCTCCAAAACACCCCAAAAATCCACCACAAATTCAAAGCATCCAGATCCAATAAAGATACACCTTGCCTCGGAGATCAGAAATCAGATCCGGAGACAAAATGAAGCAAGGAGTACGGTACAAGGAACTGTTTTTTTTCAGATCTGAGGGAATCGCACTTTTGCAGATCAAAGGTAAATTTTTATTATTTTTTTAATCTAGTTTATCATTAGCGATGTAGATCTATTTGGGATAAGTAGAGACCGGCATTGGCCGGGCGGGGTTGGTGCCTAACACCTTCCAACCCCGTAACATGATCCCCGAATTCAGATTTCTATGTAGATTAGTTCTTTTTTATCCATTGTAGAGTCATTTATGGTTCCTAGACCTAAACTAGGTGGCGACTCCCAAACCTCAAGGGTCAAAAGCGGATCCGCGCACCCCGCGGATCGAGGGCGCTTTCAGTGGCGACTCCACTGGGGACTATTGAGGATCAAACTTGAAAAGCCCCAAGTATAGGATACGTTGCTAATAGGACTTTTTTATTTGATTTAGTTGATTATTTGTTTATTGTATTTTATTTATTTATGTTTTTTTTTTGTTATTCTTTTGGCTTAATCATATATCACATGATTCAATCTTGAATATCCTAATCCGGTATATCATTTTTTTTATATGGTTCAATCGAAGTCATTCGGAATGACCCTAAATAATGCGAGATTTCAAAGGAATAATCTTATTGAGGATGAGATAATGGTTTTCGGACCATGATTTTTTTTACGCACGTAATTATATTTCGATTCAAATTTTAGGTGTGTGTTTGATTTGATATTTGACCATTTTTTAATGGTTAGGCGTGTTGCCCTATGAACAACAAGGAAGAAGAAAATAAAAGAAATTGTTTTTTTTTAAGGATCTATCTACAGCAACGTTGGGCTGTGTTGTAGCAAGAAAAAAATCGTTTTATTTTAAATAAAAAAAATTTAGAGGTTCTGTCAAAAAAAAACAGCATGCTGTTTGTGTAGGGTGCCACGAGTAATCCCGGTTTTGTGCTTATCTCACACCACTTGGACAGCAACAATTTTGGTGATTAAGGGGTGTGTCACACATAAAATCAAGGTGTTGCTTTTCGCACACCATCTTCTTTAAAAAGTCGACTGGTTTCAGCATTTTTTAAACACGAAAAACGAACCCCTCTCTCTGATATCTCGGCTGAAATCTCAGCCATTGTAGTGTTAATCTTGATTAAAATCGCTGGTTTTTTCGATTCAAATTATATTTAAAAAAAAAAAACCGACTCAATTGGAAGGATTTCATTAGAATAAATTGGTTTTTTGCTTGTTTATTTTGTCCTCCATGATCGCTGGTTCAAGCCATGATAAGTTCAGATTTTGAATGAGATCGAGAACCATTCCGTTCTGATCGAATCAAGTTCGACATGGATCGGTTTTAAAAGAGATTTATGGCAACAGAGAGAAAATAGGAAATTTTAGTTGAAGTTATCAAGCTAAACCGATCTCATCACCATCGATTGGATGAAATCAGATCTGTTTTGGGAAAAATCTGATGTAGATGTGTGGATGATCATCGATTCTGTGATTTCAATTACATATTTAAATCACAGAAACGAATTGAAGGATCGGAAAAATGGAATTGTGGAGCGGCCATGAGCCGGTCTCTTCTCTTTGCAGAAACCGCGTTAATCTCTTAATCTCATTAAAGAATCAAGGAGAGAAAGATTCTTGAGATTTCTTTGTGAGTTTTTTATTGCCACACCCATTATTACTAACGCAACATCAGCTGAGTGCAGTTAGTTTATTGATTTACATGAGAATCAATGGGGGCATTAGTAAAAATTGATGTGGCGATAGCGATCCTCTTGTCAATTATGTGGAATTTTTTACGTGGGCTGTACTCTGAATTTGGTTAATTTTTTTTGATAAAATTTGTGGAACTTAAGTCAAAATGATTAGCTCACTAATCTAATAGGATTTATATTTTACTAAGGGTCTTTGAGCTTGAATTGAATATTAAATTCTTTTCATTTTTTTAATGTGATTTCATAGCCATTTATCTTCAAAACCTCGGGTTTAAGTATTATTTTAATAATTGAATTTTATTCTTGGATCCAAACTCTTTTTCATCAAATCAAAAAAGGTTTTAAAATTCGATTATCAATGAGGCGACCACCTTAGACCCTTAGTAAAATTTGAAATCTTATTGCATTATTCGGGTGAGCATCATTTTCACCTTAAGTTTGTTGGTTGACAAATTCCATGAAGTAAAATTATTTTGTAAGAGAATTTCAAGAGATGGGTTTGCTTGATAAAAAATTTTCTCTCTGAAAAATTCAATTTGTTCAAAAAAAAAAAAAAAATGGGAGTCATCACTTTTCATCTCAACAATTATCCTTCCATTCTTAATTTGGTATTCTTTGAAATCCCAACTTATCTAGGGTTACCCAAAGTAACCCCTAATTGGACCATAAAAAAAATTGGCTTAAACCAAAAATCATGTGTTTATTCTAGTAATCGGATCCAACTATTAGTCCATGTGTTGATTGCTTGTCTAACGTGCCATATGTGTTTGATGTGTTTTTTGATCCTAACGTTGATATGATGAAATGTGATTGGATTGGTGTTTGCTTTGATTAATATTTGGAATCCATGTGGTGATAATGTGATTGGACTCATGGACCCATGGGCCCATTTGTTTGGAAAAGGCCCCGGGCACACCCCACCCTATTTTGCACACCCCACATGCACGTTTACCGCTTTACTCACTTACACGTCCCATTTAGCCAACGTGGCACTAGTGCGTGGCCCGGTCTCTTCGGAGACGCGACGTCATTCATGAAACCCACAACTCCAGTCACGTACCTTAGGGTATATCAAACTGGGGGCATCAATACCATCTGATCAGGTGATTCTGAGAGGTATATTGATGCACCCAGGCTGGAGTGACCTGAGCCTTTGACCTATTGTGAGCCACACAGTCACATGTCCCGATTGCCAACGTAGTACTAGTACGTGGTCGGTCCCCTCGTGGGATGCTAAACCATTTATGAAAGCTACAACCCTTGACTCGTACCCGTAGGTATAAAAGATAATCTAAGTATATCAATTGCACTTCTTGGTCAAAACCGGTGCCTAAGCAGATCTTGCCCCGCTGTACCCTACTGTACGAGGGGGATAGACTACGTCTATTCTAGACGAGAGGTATTTAAGTGGGCCCTTACTCAGCATTGTGCACCACCTCTCAACTAGAGATCAAACTGGCTGTTTTTGGCTTCAGAGAAGTGAATTGAGATTTTAGATTATCACCTATACGGTATATCAAACCAAGTCATCACATATCGAAAGGTATATAGGTGTGCTTGGGCAAGGGTGGCCAGATAAAAATGCATTGCACGTAGTAAGCTTAGAGTCTAGAAACCTTCCCAGTAGGTCACGACTCGAACTTATCGTGGGTGTTCCCGGGTTGTTCATTGAATGGAATCTTATAAGACTTTGTGATTGATATGAATGTATGTGAATGATGAGATCAGAATGCATGTGAATGATGAAATGGATGTATGTGAATGATGAGATCAGAGTGTATGATTGTCCTCAAGGATAAAAATTGTTATTTTTGAAAATCAAAATGGGTGCACCGACCCAATAAAAAATCCATCTCTTGCAAATGACCCAGCCCAACTCGATCCAACAATCCAGATGGACCGGGCCATTTAAATCGAAATAGAAATCAAATTTTCAAAGAAGAAAAATAGTTTACAAAGGGAAAGTATTTTCTAGAAAAAATATTTTCCAAAAGAAGTGTTTTCTAAAAAAAGTGTTATTCTTTAAAAAAAATATTTTCTAAGAAAAAACGTTTTCCAAAAAATATTTTCCAAGAGAAGATACTTTCCAAATAAAAAACTATTTTTCAGAGAAAAAATATTTTCCAGAAGAAAATGTTTTCCAAAGAAAAGAAAAAGAAGGAAAAATAATTTGCAAAAGATCTATTTTTTGCATGAAATGTTATTATGGACCTTGGAAAACTACCAAAAAATGTTGCAAAAAAGTAATTAGATTTGTGAAATAAAAACATTATTTTCCAATATTTTTCAAGAGTGCAACATAATTATTTTTCTTCTGAATAATCATTGAATGGATGAATTTTTTAATGGATTGGTGCACAAAATTCAATAAAATCTCAGGGTTTATTTAAAATGTTATCAAGGGGGTGACACTGAAATTGGTTAAATTCACCTTCAAAGAGGTTTAAGGGTTATCATTGTATCTAAGCTCAATTGTCCATCGTCTAACTAGGGTTGTAAATCCGATCAGTTAGAGTAAACGTCGATATCAAATCAACAATCAGAAATGACCTCAAAATTTTTCAACATCGTCCAGTTGTTCTTTGAAGATCATAGTGCTTCAATCCTACCGGTTATAAGTAATATCTCAGTCCTCAGTCCTAATCAAACTCGTGTGGGTACTTGTCTTGAGTTTTCATGAGTCATTTAGGTTAACCTGAGTCCTTTTTTCCTAGCAAGGTCATGTCCTCCTTAGATTGAGTCTACTCTTTCTTATTAAGTCAAGTTAGTTCGTCGAGTCTATAGAGGTATTTATCGTCCCTTCTGAATTTGATTGGATAAAAGAAATTTTTGAATACCTCGAGCGCATTAACGAATTAACTAATAATTTGATAGATTTCGTTTTTGAATAAGAAGATAAGAGTCGGGCTCAACCTTTAATCGAGAAAGGAAATGTCTTTGACCTCGAAACAAAAAATAATTCCTAAAGAGATTCAAATAGAAATCATCTTATCCCTAAAGGAACAGGAGGGGATAATGAATTGACTCAGAAATTTCAAAAGACTTGTTCGTGTGATCATATGAGGGTATGCTAGGTACAAGCTTGGGTGTTGTTCAATATGGAATGGATACTCGTCTATATCAATGGAATCAAAGAAGATGTTATAAAAATGTATCAGTGCTATCCTCATTACATTTTGAGTTTCAAATCATATATTATCAGTCGATATGGGGGTACCTTTTGAACTAATCTCTGATAATGGGTCGTACTTCAAAGCATAAATCATTACTCTATGTTTAAAGTTGAAGATCCGGAAGCACAAATCATCCCCCTACTGTTCTCAGATCAATGGAACGGTTGAAGCAGTCAGTAAGAGTCTCAAAACTATCATCAGGAAAATGTGACAATCACATCGAGATTGGTCAGAAAAATTATCATTCACGCTATGGACATATCGAACTTCAATTCGATCCTATATTGGAGCTATTCCCTACTCCTTAGTGTATGGCATGGAAGCAGTCTTACCAGTTGAAATGGAAATTCCGTTTCTCAGGGTCTTGTTGGAAAATCATTTGTTAGAAACAGATTGGGTTCGTCAGCAGTATGAAGAATTAAACTTGATCGGAGAAAAAATGACTAAGAGCTTTGTACCACTTGCAAGCTTATCAAAGAAGAGTCGTCCGTGCATTTGACAAAAAGATCAAGGCTCGTCACTTACAAGTCAAGGATTTAGTACTCAAAGAGAACAGGGCACCTATTTTTGATCCTAGGGGGAAATTCAAACCAAATTGGGGAGGTCCGTTCATCGTCAAAGAAATATTACCAGGAAAAGCTGTCAAAATTCAAGATCATGATGGAATCGAATTACCAGAACCAACCAACCTTGACCAAATCAAACGGTACTACATTTAAGGAGGCCATCTTTAGCTGAATCAATCCTCATATTATCCAGTTACCCAGTTCAACATATCCTTTCTCACCCCTTTGCAGCCTGTTCAAAAAGAGAAAAATTGTGCCTTTTATTTCTTAGCCTGATCACCTAACCTAGGGGAGGGAAAAATCCGAACTACGTTTTGGTCTGATCCCAAAAATTTGGGGTACGTAGGCAACCTGAGAAGTTACTTCAGGCCCGACCACACCAAAATAAAAAATAGATTCCCCGATGAAGAAAAAAATCTAAAAAGAAAAAATTCAAAAGAATGGGGAAGAAAATTCAAGAAAAAGTTTAAATGAAATGTCACACAAGGGGCATTTGGGTTTTTGAGCCTCAAAATCCCTTTCATTTTATGCCTAGTCCCAAGCCTACCTATAAAAGTCCTCCTAAGTACCGTGTGAAAAGGTCAAGGAGGGTAGTAGAACATGATCAGACAGTAATTCTAGAAGGTCAGAGGAAAAGAAAAAGATAAAAAAAATGATGAAGCCTGCTAAGTTGAAAATCCGAAAAGGACGACTTAGGCAAAAATTAAGGCAAGCTCGTAAAGTTGAAAATCTGAAAGGACAACTTTGGCAACAATCAGAACCAAGAAAAAAGAAAAAGCTCGCTAGATTGAAAACCTGAAAAGACGATCTAGGCAAAAGTTAGAGCAATAAAAAAAACAGAAGAAAATCCCAAGCTGAGAGCAGTTCGAGCTGAAACATCAGAAATCCGAATAATCAAGTTCAATACTCAGCTTAAACCAAGCATAGATTCAGAAGCCACAAGTATCTTGTCTACGATCGATCTGAAAATTCTTACTTCCCCAAGTGAACCAATGGAGAGAATGGTGAATTCTATGATGAGTCTCAAAAGGAAATATTTTGTTCTCTTGAGCCTGACTCAAAATCTTTAATAAAATTAATCAAAATTAAAAGTTGGATCTTTATTGCGCTTGTGGTAATCAAATATTTCAAACCTTTATACAAGGGGCATTTTTTCTTTTTCCTCTAGATATGTAATTTCCCCCCTTATACTAGGGGCATTTTTTTAATGATGTGTTCAATTAGTGTGTTTATTGTCAAACTAGGGACATTTTGTTTTTGAGCAAAGTTAATCCTAAAAAAATAATGAGAACTCCAAACTTAAGGTTACTCTCTTGATAGCAATTTTTCATAAAACTCTTGAGGTTCAAAAGAAATAAAAACTCAGGTTTTAAATTCATAAAACTTTTGGATAAATCCTTGAGGTTCAAACAAAAGCACTTCGGATCTCACATTTGACTGTGTCCAGAAATCAACTAATATGGTATTCCCAGATCCAATCATTCCTGGATTCGATCATTTCTCTTCCAGATTCAGTATCTCCAGATTTATTCAATTCACTCTGATCAGTCTTTTCCAAATTCATTCCTTTTTTTTCCAAAAGTCCTTCATTCCTTTGCCAATTTTGCTCAGTTGCCGCCAAGGGTTAACTTGGATTTTGCTTAGTTGCCGTCAAGGGTTATCTTGGATTTTGCTCAACTTCCGCCAAGGGTTAACTTGGATTTTGCTCAGTTGCCGCCAAGGGTTATCTTAGATTTTGTTCAGCTTCCGCCAAGGGTTATCTTGGATTTTGCTAAGTTTCCGCCAAGGGTTATCTTGGATTTTACTCAGTTGCCGCCAAGGGTTATCTTGGATTTTACTCAGTCTCCGCCAAGGGTTATCTTGGATTTTGCTCAGTTTCCGCCAAGGGTTATCTTGGATTATGCTTAGATGCCACCAAGGGTTTTCTTGGAATTATGCTCAGATGCCGCCAACGGTTTTCTTGGAATTATGCTCAGATGTCGTTGAGGGTTTTCTCGGAATTATGCTCAGATACCGCCGAGGGTTTTCTCCGAATTATGCTCAGATGCCGCCAAGGGTTTCTTGGAATTATGCTCAGATACCGCCGAGGGTTTTCTCGGAATTATGCTCAAATGCCGCCGAGGGTTTTCTCGGAATTATGCTCAGATGTCGGCAAGGGTTTTCTTGGAATTATGCTCAGATACCGCCAAGGGTTTTCTTGGAATTATGCTCAGATACCGCCGAGGGTTTTCTCGGAATTATGCTCAGATGCTGCCAAGGGTATTCTAGGAATTATGCTCAGATACCGCCGAGGGTTTTCTCGGAATTATGCTCAGATACAGCCGAGGGTTTTCTCGGAATTATGCTCAGATGCCGCCGAGGGTTTTCTCGGAACTATGCTCAGATACTGCCGAGGGTTTTCTCGGAATTATGCTCAGATGCCGCCAAGGGTTTTCTTGGAATTATGCTCAGATACCGCCGAGGGTTTTCTCGAAATTATGCTCAGATGCCGCCGAGGGTTTTCTCGGAACTATGCTCAGACGCCGCCAAGGGTTTTCTTGGAATTATGCTCAGATACCGCCGAGGGTTTTCTCGGAATTATGCTCAGATGCCACCAAGGATTTTCTTGGAAGTATGCTCAGATACCGCCGAGGGTTTTCTTAGAATTATGCTCAGATACCGCCAAGGGTTTTCTTGGAATTATGCTCAGATGCCGCCGAGGGTTTTCTCGGAACTATGCTCAGATGCCGCCAAGGGTTTTCTTGGAATTATGCTCAGATACCGCCAAGGGTTTTCTTGGAATTATGCTCAGATACCGCCGAGGGTTTTCTCGGAACTATGCTCAGATGCCGCCAAGGGTTTTCTTGGAATTATGCTCAGATACCACCGAAGGTTTTCTCAGAATTATGCTCAGATGCCGCCGAGGGTTTTCTCGGAACTATGCTTAGATGCCGCCAAGGGTTTTCTTGGAATTATGCTCAGATACCGTCGAGGGTTTTCTCGGAATTATGCTCAGATACCGCCGAGGGTTTTCTCGAAATTATGCTCAGATGCCGCCGAGGGTTTTCTCGGAACTATGCTCAGATGTCGCCAAGGGTTTTCTTGGAATTATGCTCAGATACCGCCGAGGGTTTTCTCGGAATTATGCTCAGGTGTCGCCAAGGGTATTCTTGGAATTATGCTCAGATACCGCCGAGGGTTTTCTCGGAATTATGCTCAGATACCGTCGAGGGTTTTCTCAGAATTATGCTCAGATGCCGCCGAGGGTTTTCTCGGAACTATGCTCAGATACCGCCGAGGGTTTTCCCGGAATTATGCTCAGATGCCGCCAAGGGTTTTCTTGGAATTATGCTCAGATACCGCCGAGGGTTTTCTCGAAATTATGCTCAGATGCCGCCGAGGGTTTTCTCGGAACTATGCTCAGATGTCGCCAAGGGTTTTCTTGGAATTATGCTCAGATACCGCCGAGGGTTTTCTCGGAATTATGCTCAGGTGTCGCCAAGGGTATTTGGAATTATGCTCAGATACCGCCGAGGGTTTTCTCGGAATTATGCTCAGATGCCGCCAAGGTTTTCTGGAATTATGCTCATTACCGCCGAGGGTTTTCTCGGAATTATGCTCAGATGCCGCCGAGGATTTTCTCGGAACTATGCTTAGATGCCGCCAAGGGTTTTCTTGGAATTTTGCACAGATACCGCCGAGGGTTTTCTCGAAACTATGCTCAGATGCCGCGAAGGGTATTCTTGGAATTATGCTCAGATACTGCCGAGGGTTTTCTTGGAATTATGCTCAGATACCGCCGAGGGTTTTCTCGGAACTATGCTCAGATGCCGCCAAGGGTTTTCTTGGAATTTTGCTCAGATACCGCCGAGGGTTTTCTTGGAATTATGCTCAGATGCCGCCGAGGGTTTTCTCGGAACTATGCTCAGATGCGGCCAAGGGTTTTCTTGGAATTATGCATAGATACCGCAGAGGGTTTTCTCGGAATTATGCTCAGATGCCGCCAAGGATTTTCTTGGAATTATGCTCAGATGCCGCCGAGGGTTTTCTCGGAACTATGCTCAGATGCCGCCAAGGGTTTTCTTGGAATTATGCTCAGATACCGCCGAGGGTTTTCTCGAAATTATGCGCAGATGCCGCCAAGGGTTTTCTTGGAATTATGCTCAGATGCCGCCGGTTTTGTCGAAATTATGCTCAGATGCCGCCCAGGGTTTTCTCGGAATTATGCTCAGATACCGCCGAGGGTTTTCTCGGAATTATGCTTAGATGCCGCCAAGGGTTTTCTTGGAATTATGCTCAGATACCGCCGAGGGTTTTTTCGGAATTATTCTCAGATGCCGCCAAGGGTTTTCTCGGAATTATGCTCAGATGCCGCCGAGGGTTTTCTCGGAACCATGCTCAGATGTCGCTAAGGGTTTTCTTTGAATTATGCTCAGATACCGCCGAGGGTTTTCTCAGAATTATGCTCAGGTGTCGCCAAGGGTATTCTTGGAATTATGCTCAGATACCGCCGATGGTTTTCTCGGAATTATGCTCAGATACCGTCGAGGGTTTTCTCGGAATTATGCTTAGATGCCGCCGAGGGTTTTCTCGGAACTATGCTCAGATACCGCCGAGGGTTTTCCCGGAATTATGCTCAGATGCCGCCAAGGGTTTTCTTGGAATTATGCTTAGATACCGCCGAGGGTTTTCTCGGAATTATGCTCAGATGCCGCCAAGGGTTTTCTTGGAATTATGCTCAGATACTGCCGAGGGTTTTCTCGGAATTATGCTCAGATGCCGCCGAGGATTTTCTCGGAACTATGCTTAGATGCCGCCAAGGGTTTTCTTGGAATTATGCTCAGATACCGCCGAGGGTTTTCTCGGAACTATGCTCAGATGCCGCGAAGGGTTTTCTTGGAATTATGCTCAGATACCGCCGAGGGTTTTCTTGGAATTATGCTCAGATACCGCCGAGGGTTTTCTCGGAACTATGCTCAGATGCCGCCAAGGGTTTTCTTGGAATTTTGCTCAGATACCGCCGAGGGTTTTCTTGGAATTTTGCTCAGATGCCGCCGAGGGTTTTCTCGGAACTATGCTCAGATGCGGCCAAGGGTTTTCTTGAAATTATGCTTAGATACCGCCGAGGGTTTTCTCGGAATTATGCTCAGATGCCGCCAAGGGTTTTCTTGGAATTATGCTCAGATGCCGCCGAGGGTTTTCTCGGAACTATGCTCAGATGCCGCCAAGGGTTTTCTTGGAATTATGCTCAGATACCGCCGAGGGTTTTCTCGGAATTATGCTCAGATGCCGCCAAGGGTTTTCTTGGAATTATGCTCAGATGCCGCCGGTTTTTTCGGAATTATCCTCAGATGCCGCCGGTTTTCTCGGAATTATGCTCAGATACCGCCGAGAGGGTTTTCTCGGAATTATGCTTAGATGCCGCCAAGGGTTTTCTTGGAATTATGCTCAGATACCGCCGAGGGTTTTCTCGGAATTATGTTCAGATACCGCCGAGGGTTTTCTCGAAATTATTCTCAGATGCCGCCAAGGGTTTTCTTGGAATTATGCTTCAGGCCGCCGAGGGTTTTCTCGGAACTATGCTCAGATGTCGCCAAGGGTTTTCTTGGAATTATGCTCAGATACCGCGAGGGTTTTCTCGGAATTATGCTCAGTGTCGCCAAGGGTTTTCTCGGAATTATGCTCAGATACCGCAGAGGGTTTTCTCGGAATTATGTTAGATGCCGCCGAGGGTTTTCTCGGAACTATGCTCAGATACCGCCGAGGGTTTTCCCGGAATTATGCTCAAATGCCGCCAAGGGTTTTCTTGGGATTATGCTCAGATACCGCCGAGGGTTTTCTCGGAATTATGCTCAGATGCCGCCAAGGGTTTTCTTGGAATTATGCTCAGATACCGCCGAGGGTTTTCTCGGAATTATGCTTAGATGCCGCCGAGGATTTTCTCGGAACTATGCTTAGATGCCGCCAAGGGTTTTCTTGGAATTATGCTCAGATACCGCCGAGGGTTTTCTCGGAACTATGCTCAGATGCCGCGAAGGGTTTTCTTGGAATTATGCTCAGATACCGCCTAGGATTTTTTTCTGGAATTATGCTCAGATACCGCCGAGGGTTTTCTCGGAACTATGCTCAGATGCCGCCTAGGGTTTTCTTGGAATTATGCTCAGATACCGCCGAGGGTTTTCTCGGAACTATGCTCAGATGCCGCCAAGGGTTTTCTTGGAATTATGCTCAGATACCGCCGAGGGTTTTCTCGGAATTATGCTCAGATGCCGCCGAGGGTTTTCTCGGAACTATGCTCAGATACTGCCGAGGGTTTTCTCGGAATTATGCTCAGATGCCGCCAAGGGTTTTCTTGGAATTATGCTCAGATACCGCCGAGGGTTTTCTCGGAATTATGCTCAGATGCCGCCGAGGGTTTTCTCGGAACTATGCTCAGACGCCGCCAAGGGTTTTCTTGGAATTATGCTCAGATACCGCCGAGGGTTTTCTCGGAATTATGCTCAGATGCCACCAAGGATTTTCTTGGAATTATGCTCAGATACCGCCGAGGGTTTTCTCAGAATTATGCTCAGATGCCGCCAAGGGTTTTCTTGGAATTATGCTCAGATTCCGCCGAGGGTTTTTTCGGAACTATGCTCAGATGCCGCCAAGGGTTTTCTTGGAATTATGCTCAGATACCGCCGAGGGTTTTCTCGGAATTATGCTCAGATGCCGCCAAGGGTTTTCTTGGAATTATGCTCAGATGCCGCCGGTTTTCTCGGAATTATGCTCAGATGCCGCCCAGGGTTTTCTCGGAATTATGCTCAGATACCGCCGAGGGTTTTCTCAGAATTATGCTTAGATGCCGCCAAGGGTTTTCTTGGAATTATGCTCAGATACCGCCGAGGGTTTTCTCGGAATTATGCTTAGATACCGCCAAGGGTTTTCTTGGAATTATGCTCAGATGCCGCCGAGGGTTTTCTCAGAACTATGCTTAGATGCCGCCAAGGGTTTTCTTGGAATTATGCTCAGATACCGCCGATGGTTTTCTCGGAATTATGCTCAGATACCGTCGAGGGCTTTCTCGGAATTATGCTTAGATGCCGCCGAGGGTTTTCTCGGAACTATGCTCAGATACCGCCGAGGGTTTTCCCGGAATTATGCTCAGATGCCGCCAAGGGTTTTCTTGGAATTATGCTTAGATACCGCCGAGGGTTTTCTCGGAATTATGCTCAGATGCCGCCAAGGGTTTTCTTGGAATTATGCTCAGATACCGCCGAGGGTTTTCTCGGAATTATGCTCAGATGCCGCGAGGGTTTTTTCGGAACTATGCTTAGATGCCGCCAAGGGTTTTCTTGGAATTATGCTCAGATGCCGCCGAGGGTTTTCTCGGAACTATGCTCAGATGCCGCGAAGGGTTTTCTTGGAATTATGCTCAGATACCGCCGAGGGTTTTCTTGGAATTATGCTCAGATACCGCCGAGGGTTTTCTCGGAACTATGCTCAGATTGCCGCCAAGGGTTTTCTTGGAATTTTGCTCAGATACCGCCGAGGGTTTTCTTGGAATTTTGCTCAGATGCCGCCGAGGGTTTTCTCGGAACTATGCTCAGATGCCGCCAAGGGTTTTCTTGAAATTATGCTAGATACCGCCGGGGTTTTCTCGGAATTATGCTCAGATGCCGCCAAGGGTTTTCTTGGAATTATGCTCAGATGCCGCCGAGGGTTTTCTCGGAACTATGCTCAGATGCCGCCAAGGGTTTTCTTGGAATTATGCTCAGATACCGCCGAGGGTTTTCTCGGAATTATGCTCAGATGCCGCCAAGGGTTTTCTTGGAATTATGCTCAGATGCCGCCGGTTTTCTCGGAATTATCCTCAGATGCCGCCCAGGGTTTTCTCGGAATTATGCTCAGATACCGCCGAGGGTTTTCTCGGAATTATGCTTAGATGCCGCCAAGGGTTTTCTTGGAATTATGCTCAGATACCGCCGAGGGTTTTCTCGGAATTATGTTCAGATACCGCCGAGGGTTTTCTCGAAATTATTCTCAGATGCCGCCAAGGGTTTTCTTGCAATTATGCTTAGATGCCGCCGAGGGTTTTCTCGGAACTATGCTCAGATGTCGCCAAGGGTTTTCTTGGAATTATGCTCAGATACAGCCGAGGGTTTTCTCGGAATTATGCTCAGGTGTCGCCAAGGGTTTTCTCGGAATTATGCTCAGATACCGCAGAGGGTTTTCTCGGAATTATGTTAGATGCCGCCGAGGGTTTTCTCGGAACTATGCTCAGATACCGCCGAGGGTTTTCCCGGAATTATGCTCAAATGCCGCCAAGGGTTTTCTTGGGATTATGCTCAGATACCGCCGAGGGTTTTCTCGGAATTATGCTCAGATGCCGCCAAGGGTTTTCTTGGAATTATGCTCAGATACCGCCGAGGGTTTTCTCGGAATTATGCTTAGATGCCGCCGAGGATTTTCTCGGAACTATGCTTAGATGCCGCCAAGGGTTTTCTTGGAATTATGCTCAGATACCGCCGAGGGTTATCTTGGATTTTGCTCAGTTTCCGCCAAGGGTTATCTTGGATTATGCTTAGATGCCACCAAGGGTTTTCTTGGAATTATGCTCAGATTGCCGCCAACGGTTTTCTTGGAATTATGCTCAGATGTACGTTGAGGGTTTTTCTCGGAATTATGCTCAGATACCGCCGAGGGTTTTCTCCGAATTATGCTCAGATGCCGCCAAGGGTTTCTTGGAATTATGCTCAGATACCGCCGAGGGTTTTCTCGGAATTATGCTCAAATGCCGCCGAGGGTTTTCTCGGAATTATGCTCAGATGCCGGCAAGGGTTTTCTTGAATTATGCTCAGATACTGCCAAGGGTTTTCTCTTGGAATTATGCTCAGATACCGCCGAGGGTTTTCCTCGGAATTATGCTCAGATGCTGCCAAGGGTATTCTAGGAATTGCTCAGATACCGCCGAGGGTTTTCTCGGAATTATGCTCAGATACAGCCGAGGGTTTTTTCTCGGAATTATGCTCAGATGCCGCCGAGGGTTTTCTCGGAACTATGCTCAGATACTGCCGAGGGTTTTCTCGAATTATGCTCAGATGCCGCCAGGGTTTTCTTGGAATTATGCTCAGATACCGCCGCCGAGGTTTCTTGAAAGAATTATGCTCAGATGCCGCCGAGGGTTTTCTCGGAACTATGCTCAGACGCCGCCAAGGGTTTTCTTGGAATTATGCTCAGATACCTACCACGAGGGTTTTCTCGGAATTATGCTCAGATGCCACCAAGGATTTTCTTGGAAGTATGCTCAGATACCGCCGAGGGTTTTCTCAGAATTATGCTCAGATACCGCCAAGGGTTTTCTTGGAATTATGCTCAGATGCCGCCGAGGGTTTTCTCGGAACTATGCTCAGATGCCGCCAAGGGTTTTCTTGGAATTATGCTCAGATACCGCCAAGGGTTTTCTTGGAATTATGCTCAGATACCGCCGAGGGTTTTCTCGGAACTATGCTCCAGATGCCGCCAGGGTTTTCTTGGAATTATGCTCAGATACCACCGAGGTTTTCTCAGAATTATGGCTCAGATGCCGCCGAGGGTTTTCTCGGAACTATGCTTAGATGCCGCCAAGGGTTTTCTTGGAATTATGCTCAGATACCGTCGAGGGTTTTCTTCGGAATTATGCTCAGATACCGCCGAGGGTTTTCTGAAATTATGCTCAGATGCCGCCGAGGGTTTTCTCGGAACTATGCTCAGATGTCGCCAAGGGTTTTCTTGGAATTATGCTCAGATACCGCCGAGGGTTTTCTCGGAATTATGCTCAGGTGTCGCCAAGGGTATTCTTGGAATTATGCTCAGATACCGCCGAGGGTTTTCTCGGAATTATGCTCAGATGCCGTCGAGGGTTTTCTTGGAATTATGCTCAGATGCCGCCGAGGGTTTTCTCGGACTATGCTCAGATACCGCCGAGGGTTTTCCCGGAATTATGCTCAGATGCCGCCAAGGGTTTTTCTTGGAATTATGCTCAGATACCGCCGAGGGTTTTCCTCGAAATATGCTCAGATGCCGCCGAGGGTTTTTCTCGGAACTATGCTCAGATGTCGCCAAGGGTTTTCTTGGAATTATGCTCAGATACCGCCGAGGGTTTTCTCGGAATTATGCTCAGATGTCCGCCAAGGGTATTCTTGGAATTATGCTCAGATACCGCCGAGGGTTTCTCGGAATTATGCTCAGATGCCGCCAAGGGTTTTCTTGGAATTATGCTCAGATACCGCCGAGGTTTTCTCGGAATTATGCTCAGATGCCGCCGAGGGTTTTCTCGGAACTATGCTCAGATGCCGCCAAGGGTTTTCTTGGAATTTTGCACAGATACCGCCGAGGGTTTTCTCGAATTATGCTCAGATGCCGCGAAGGGTATTCTTGGAATTATGCTCAGATACCGCCGAGGGTTTTCTTGGAATTATGCTCAGATGCCGCCGAGGGTTTTTCTCGGAACTATGCTCAGATGCCGCCAAGGGTTTTCTTGGAATTTTGCTCAGATACCGCCGAAGGTTTTCTTGGAATTATGCTCAGATGCCGCCGAGGGTTTTCTCGGAACTATGCTCAGATGCGGCCAAGGGTTTTCTTGGAATTATGCATAGATACCGCAGAGGGTTTTTCTCGGAATTATGCTCAGATGCCGCAAGGATTTTCTTGGAATTATGCTCAGATGCCGCCGAGGGTTTTCTCGGAACTATGCTCAGATGCCGCCAAGGGTTTTCTTGGAATTATGCTCAGATACCGCCGAGGTTTTCTTCTCGAAATTATGCGCAGATGCCGCCAAGGGTTTTCTTGGAATTATGCTCAGATGCCGCCGGTTTTTGTCGAAATTATGCTCAGATGCCGCCCAGGGTTTTCTCGGAATTATGCTCAGATACCGCCGAGGGTTTTCTCGGAATTATGCTTAGATGCCGCCAAGGGTTTTCTTGGAATTATGCTCAGATACCGCCGAGGGTTTTTTCTCGAATTGCTCAGATGCCGCCAAGGGTTTTTTCTCGGAATTATGCTCAGATGCCGCCGAGGGTTTTCTCGAACCATGCTCAGATGTCGCTAAGGGTTTTTCTTTGAATTATGCTCAGATACCGCCGAGGGTTTTCTCAGAATTATGCTCAGATGTCCGCCAAGGGTATTCTTGGAATTATGCTCAGATACCGCCGATGGTTTTCTCGGAATTATGCTCAGATACCGCCGAGGGTTTTCTCGGAATTATGCTTAGATGCCGCCGAGGGTTTTCTCGGAACTATGCTCAGATACCGCCGAGGGTTTTCCCGGAATTATGCTCAGATGCCGCCAAGGGTTTTCTTGGAATTATGCTTAGATACCGCCGAGGGTTTTCTCGGAATTATGCTCAGATGCCGCCAAGGGTTTTCTTGGAATTATGCTCAGATACCGCCGAGTTTTCTCGAATTATGCTCAGATGCCGCCGAGGATTTTCTCGGAACTATGCTTAGATGCCGCCAAGGGTTTTCTTGGAATTATGCTCAGATACCGCCGAGGGTTTTCTCGGAACTATGCTCAGATGCCGCGAAGGGTTTTCTTGGAATTATGCTCAGATACCGCCGAGGGTTTTCTTGGAATTATGCTCAGATACCGCCGAGGGTTTTCTCGGAACTATGCTCAGATGCCGCCAAGGGTTTTCTTGGAATTTTGCTCAGATACCGCCGAGGGTTTTCTTGGAATTTTGCTCAGATGCCGCCGAGGGTTTTCCTCGGAACTATGCTCAGATGCGCCAAGGGTTTTCTTGAAATTATGCTTAGATACCGCCGAGGGTTTTCTCGGAATTATGCTCAGATGCCGCCAAGGGTTTTCTTGGAATTATGCTCAGATGCCGCCGAGGGTTTTCTCGGAACTATGCTCAGATGCCGCCAAGGGTTTTCTTGGAATTATGCTCAGATACCCCGCCGAGGGTTTTCTCGGAATTATGCTCAGATGCCGCCAAGGGTTTTCTTGGAATTATGCTCAGATGCCGCCGGGGTTTTCTCGGAATTATCCTCAGATGCCGCCCAGGGTTTTCTCGGAATTATGCTCAGATACCGCCGAGGGTTTTCTCGGAATTATGCTTAGATGCCGCCAAGGTTTTTTGGAATTATGCTCAGATACCGCCGAGGGTTTTCTCGGAATTATGTTCAGATACCGCCGAGGGTTTTCTCGAAATTATTCTCAGATGCCGCCAAGGGTTTTCTTGGAATTATGCTTAAATGCCGCCGAGGGTTTTCTCGGAACTATGCTCAGATGTCGCCAAGGGTTTTCTTGGAATTATGCTCAGATACAGCCGAGGGTTTTCTCGGAATTATGCTCAGGTGTCGCCAAGGGTTTTCTCGGAATTATGCTCAGATACCGCAGAGGGTTTTCTCGGAATTATGTTAGATGCCGCCGAGGGTTTTCTCGGAACTATGCTCAGATACCGCCGAGGGTTTTCCCGGAATTATGCTCAAATGCCGCCAAGGGTTTTCTTGGGATTATGCTCAGATACCGCCGAGGGTTTTCTCGGAATTATGCTCAGATGCCGCCAAGGGTTTTCTTGGAATAGATGCAGCAGATACCGCCGAGGGTTTTCTCGGAATTATGCTTAGATGCCGCCGAGGATTTTCTCCGGAACTATGCTTAGATGCCGCCAAGGGTTTTCTTGGAATTATGCTCAGATACCGCCGAGGGTTTTCTCGGAACTATGCTCAGATGCCGCGAAGGGTTTTCTTGGAATTATGCTCAGATACCGCCTAGGATTTTCTTGGAATTATGCTCAGATACCGCCGAGGGTTTTCTCGGAACTATGCTCAGATGCCGCCAAGGGTTTTCTTGGAATTATGCTCAGATACCGCCGAGGGTTTTCTCGGAATTATGCTCAGATGCCGCCGAGGGTTTTCCTCGGAACTATGCTCAGATACTGCCGAGGGTTTTCTCGGAATTATGCTCAGATGCCGCCAAGGGTTTTCTTGGAATTATGCTCAGATACCGCCGAGGGTTTTCTCGGATTATGCTCAGATGCCGCCGAGGGTTTTCTCGGAACTATGCTCAGACGCCGCCAAGGGTTTTCTTGGAATTATGCTCAGATACCGCCGAGGGTTTTCTCGGAATTATGCTCAGATGCCACCAAGGATTTTCTTGAATTATGCTCAGATACCGCCGAGGGTTTTCTCAGAATTATGCTCAGATGCCGCCAAGGGTTTTCTTGGAATTATGCTCAGATTCCGCCGAGGGTTTTCTCGGAACTATGCTCAGATGCCGCCAAGGGTTTTCTTGGAATTATGCTCAGATACCGCCGAGGGTTTTCTCGGAATTATGCTCAGATGCCGCCAAGGGTTTTCTTGGAATTATGCTCAGATGCCGCCGGTTTTCTCGGAATTATGCTCAGATGCCGCCCAGGGTTTTCTCGGAATTATGCTCAGATACCGCCGAGGGTTTTCTCAGAATTATGCTTAGATGCCGCCAAGGGTTTTCTTGGAATTATGCTCAGATACCGCCGAGGGTTTTCTCGGAATTATGCTTAGATACCGCCAAGGGTTTTCTTGGAATTATGCTCAGATGCCGCCGAGGGTTTTCTCAGAACTATGCTTAGATGCCGCCAAGGGTTTTCTTAAAATTATGCTCAGATACCGCCGAGGGTTTTCTCGGAATTATGTTCAGATACCGCCGAGGGTTTTCTCGGAATTATTCTCAGATGCCGCAAGGGTTTTCTTGGAATTATGCTCAGATACCCCGAGGGTTTTCTCGGAATTATGCTCAGATACCGCCAAGGTTTTCTTGGAATTATGCTCAGATGCCGCCGAGGGTTTTCTCGGAACTATGCTCAGATGCCGCCGAGGGTTTTCTTGGAATTATGCTTAGATACCGTCGAGGGTTTTCTCGGAATTATGCTCAGATGCCGCCAAGGGTTTTCTTGGAATTATGCTGAGATACCCCGCGAGGGTTTTCTCGGACTATGCTCAGTTACCAGCCGCCGAGGATTTTCTCGGAATTATGCTCAGATGCCGCCAAGGGTTTCTTGGAATTATGCTTAGTTTATATTTACTTCATGCTCAGATTTGACTCATTTCCAACTCAAACTCTTTGCAATCTATCTCAGATTTTGAGCCCACACACTTGCACAGTTGTTATATCAGTCAAGGAGAATTTTTTTTAATTCAAGGATCTGACACTGCCAGTGAGAGCTCGCGCTCAAGGACCTGACATTTTTCTAGTTCGAGGAGAGTTTTATGCTCAATGATCCGAATACCCCGACGAATTGTTAAATCAGGCTGCAAAATGAACTGTCACTAGCTTTGGCATTCGGATATCGCACTAATCTACCAAGATAGATTTGCTATCTAGTTTGCTTCAACCCTCTGCCAAAAAGGGGCATCTGTAGACACCCCATTTTTGCATCCGCCTGATTAATCAAGTCGTCAACCCGATCGCAAAGGTTCCCAATGATGGATGTCTATTCCAATGCTTTTTTTGTTACCAGATATGTTTCAGAAATCCGGATGAGGTATCTCGAACTGACAAAACTTAGAAACCACGCTACGCTAGGAAAATACGACCCCAGAAACATAGAAATCATCATCTTGCAAACCAAAAAGAAGCTTCACTATAAAAATCACTAAAAATGATTAAATTACCAAAATACCCCTAACCTCAAAACAACCCTAGAGCCTACGTTACGCTTAGGAAAACTCTCTCGAACACATAAAATAACAAATCGGAACCAAATAAATCATTTCACCAATTTTAACAGAATTTGACAAAATTACGAAAATACCCCTCATAAAGTTCACAATAATTTCACATAAAATTTTTCATAAATGACACAAACCAACATTCTCATTGAATTCCTTACGAAATACCGATTCTAAAACATCCTAGAACATTAAAAACTGACTTGAAACGTGAAAAGTCCTTTCTGGGGGTAAAACGGTAATTTCACAATTTTCATAATTAAAAAATTCGAAATTAATAAATAAAATATTAAATATTTAAAGTGAAACATTAATGAAATAATTCAAAATTTTGAACCTCAAAAATCGATTAATTGGACTCTCAGGCAAAATTGTTGAGGGTTCGTGGGATATTTCTTTAAGGACCCCTCCATTTAGGGGTCCAAAGAATTAAAGATATTTTAGAGGGGGGTTCTCCAAAAATTAAAAGTAAATCAAGCAAGACTGAAGTCAAGGTATTAAAGTCAATCAAGTGAGACTGAAGTCAAAATTAAAGTCAATTAAGCAAGACTAAAGTTAAGATATTAAAAGTCAATCAATTAAGACTAAAGTCAAAACCCTAATCTAAACTAATCGAGTCAATCTCATAAGACTAAGGTCAAAACCCTAAATCAAAACCCTAATCTAAACTAATCAAGTCAATCTCATAAGACTAAGGTCAAAACCCTAAATCCAAACCCTAATCTAAAACTAATCAAGTCAATCTCATAAGACTAAAGTCAAAACCCTAAAACCCTAAAGACTAAGTCAAAACCCTAATTGAAACCCTAAAAGAAACCCTAATCAAACTCTAAATGCTTCTAAAAATTTTTATAAATAGGAGCCTCCACACCCTATTTTCGTATCAAAGTAAAAACCCTAGAAAAAGTAGGTGAAGAAGCCTCCATAACCTCCCCAAAACCCTAATTTCGGAGCCCCAACTCTTCCCTAACACCCCTACTCCGATTTTAGCCTAA
Organism: Akebia trifoliata; assembly: GCF_017979445.1. Lineage (NCBI taxonomy): Eukaryota > Viridiplantae > Streptophyta > Magnoliopsida > Ranunculales > Lardizabalaceae > Akebia > Akebia trifoliata. The sequence goes on along the minus strand of NC_141385.1, from coordinate 12,485,676 downwards.
AAAACACCCCAAAAATCTCTCCAAAACACCCCAAAAATCCACCACAAATTCAAAGCATCCAGATCCAAGAAAGATACACCTTGCCTCGGAGATCAGAAATCAGATCCGGAGACAAAACGAAGCAAGGAGTACGGTACAAGGAACTATTTTTTTTCAGATCTGAGGGAATAGCACTTTTGCAGATCAAAGGTAAATTTTTATTATTTTTTTAATCTAGTTTATCATTAGCGATGTAGATCTATTGGGATAAGTAGAGACCGGCATTGGCCGGGCGGGGTTGGTGCCTAACACCTTCCAACCCCGTAACATGATCCCCGGATTCAGATTTCTATGTAGATTAGTTCTTTTTTATCCATTGTAGAGTCATTTATGGTTCCTAGACCTAAACTTGGTGGCGACTCCCAAACCTCAAAGGTCAAAAGCGGATCCGCGCACCCCGCGGATCGAGGGCGCTTTCAGTTATATATGGAATAAAGTTACACATTTCTTTTTTTCATAAACGACAATGACTTTCAGCAGTTATATTTTTTCTTGTTTCAGTAATCATGAACCGCCCTCAGATATATATATATATATAATATTTTTTAATTTTAAAAAATTCATAATTCTATAGAAATTTCGACAGCATCTTCTCTTAAAAATGGACATATGAAATGTTCCTAATAAACCTTAATAATATCAATAACACTAAGGACCTCTCTCCTATAGTCTCGAGCATAAAAAAGAAATATAATATAAGCACATTGTAGTAAATAAACAACTATAGGTGCATGAATCCACTCATGCTTGATGCCACATAGAAATAGAAACAATAGCTAACACCAACAAAATTGAAGTTGAGCATTCACATAGTTCAAATCTGCATCAAACAATCAAAGTAAATGAGTCAAATATAGTTAAGGATGATAGTGTACGCATAATGTATAGAAAATTATCAAATTACCCTTATAAATATATATTTACAAAGCTGATATTTAGGGAATGGATCAAGGTATGCCATATGAAATTACATATGTGAAAACAATGTAACATTAATAAATTTTCAAAATATGGGTTAAGAGTTTAGGATTGAGCTGATTTTTTGTGAGGATGATCTCTATGATGGGAAGATCATCCTAAAAAAAGTTAGTCCAATAATTTGTAAATCACTTTTGATGGATTTATAAGTTTTAGATTGAGCTAATTTCTTGTGAGGATGATCTTCTCGTCATAGTGACCATCTTATTTCTTGTGAGGATGATATATAATAAATTTATAAATATAATATTTTTTAATTTTAAAAAATTCATAATTCTATAGAAAGTTCGACTCCATCTCTTCTTAAAAATGAACATATGAAATGTTCCTAATAAACATAATACGCAATCCAACATAATGCACACATAATGCATAAAAAATTATTATATAGCAGTTTATTCAATGTCAAAAGGTACTTTTTGACATTAGATCAGAACAATACGTTAGTCAATATTAGAAGGCACCTTTTGACATTAGCCAGAAGTAATTTTGTTAATGTTAGAAGGCTCCTTCTGACATTAGATCAAAATAATATGTTAGTCAATGTCAGAAGGCGCCTTCTGACATTAGATCAGAAGTATTTTATCCAATGTCATAAGACGCCTTTTGACATAGATCAAAAGTATTTTAATTGTCTTCCTATGTTACTATTTTTTGTACGTGATACACTTGTATGCAAAATACGTGCATCTTAACAAATCACTGAAACATAGAACTCAATTATACATGTTTCAAAAATCATAAATAAAGTATCTTACATACATATAGGTATACTACACGAATTTTGATGGGTAGGATTCGCCCTAGTAATGTGTAACGGTACGTCCATACCATGGGATGTTATATAATGAGAAAGATTATGTACGACCATACATAACTGGATCTCATAACTTAATTACAGATTTAATATGTCATATATGGACACACAACTAAATCACATATTAAACAATGCAAGTGCTACCTAAAACAATAATAAATTAACAAAATTTAGAGCTATAGAGAACAAAAACAGAGCAGTTACAAAAATAAAGGTCAGAAGCCTTACCAATGGTGATTGAGTATCTGAGTCTAAGAAAAATCATTCTTTTAATCTTCTTCACTAACATTGATTTTATAAAAATAATAGACTCGCGGTGCAATGTCAGAACAATACTTAGTATCTTGTGTTTTTTCAGCTAGTTCTCTCTATCTCAAACATCTGAATCAACACACAATATGACAATAATATTAGAAAGGCCGGATGCCTTATCATGAAGCACCATCCACAAATGTTCCTCACGAACAGTATAGCAACTATGTTGAGTCTTTACAGGTGCATTCTTATAGGAACCACCGATGGTGAGGAGATGGGCATAAATCCACACTATCGCTACCGAGCAATTTTTCTTCAAACCGATCTAATATATGCCATTTTGAGTGTAAAACATGTGGTATGTACTGCAATTAAGCATTTGAAAATTGATGCAATTAGTATAATAAATATCAATCACTATAAATATAATATTATAAAAATACTTTCCTTAACAACTAAGTAAGCACATAAGCAGAATAACACATAAGGAGCAACAAACTTGACATCTTCCTCATTAATAGATGAAATGTGGTTGTCATCGAAGTTGTACCACCTATTCTCATCTAGAAGCTGTAGGGTGAATAAGATGGAATCAGCACTCCAAACATAAGGTGTCTTTTGACATTAGATCAGAACTATTTTGGAAGATGTCAGAAGACACTTTTTGACATTAGACCAAAAGTATTATAGTCAATGTCATAAGGTGCCTGCTAACATTAGATCACAAATAAATTCTTTAATGTCAGAAGGTACCTTTTGACGTTAGATCAGAACTATTATAGTCAATGTTAAAAGGTGCCTCTTGACATTAGATTAGAAGTAAATTCTTCAATGTCAGAAGGCACCTTCTGACATTAAATCAGAAATAAATTCTTTAATGTCAGAAGGCATCTTTTGACATTAGATCAGAACTATTATAGTCAATATCAAAAGGTGCCTCTTGATATTAGATCAGAAGTAAATTCTTCAATGTCAGAAGGCACCTTCTGACATTAAATCAGAAATAAATTCTTTAATGTCAGAAGGCACCTTTTGACATTAGATCAGAAGTATTATAGTCAATGTCAAAAGGTGCCTATTGACATTAGATCAAAAGTAAAATTTTCAATGTCAGAGGGCACCTTCTGACATTAAATCAGAAATAAATTCTTTAATGTCAAAAGGCACCTTTTGACATTAGATCAAAAGTGTTATAGTCAATGTCAAAAGGTGCCTCTTTCTTGACATTAGATCAAATTAGAAGTAAATTCTGAAAATGTTAGGTGTTCATGAGAAGGCACCATTCAAAGGTTTTTAATTGTCTTCCTATGTCACTATTTTTTGTATGTGATATACTTGTATGAAAAATACGTGCATCTTAACAAATCACTGAAACATAGAACTGAATTATACATGTTTCAAAAATCAACAATTGACATCTTACGTGGATATAGGTATATTACACGAATTTCGTGGGTAAGATTCTCCCTAATAATGTGTAACCTTACGTCCATACCATGGGATGTTATATAATGAAAAAGATCATATACGCCATACACAACTGGATCTCATATAGGAACACACAACTAAATTACATATTAAGCAATGCAAGTGCCACCCAAAACAACAATAAATAGACAAAATCTAGTGCTATAACAAAAACAGAATAATTACAAAAAGAAAGGTCGAAGTCTTACCATGAAGCACCATCCACAAATGTTCCTCACGAATAGTAATTATGTATTGTGTGGCAGATTAGGCATTTATAGATCGTTAAATCTAATGTCCACTTTGTATAGTAATAATAGCCATGAGAAAAAAAGGTGAAAAAATATCATTGGAGATAAAAATAAAAATAAAAGAACCAAATGAACAATAGCAAACAGTGATACTATAATAAGGTAGAATGTTAAATCTAAAATCCACTTTGTATGGTAATAATACCTATGTCTATGAATCAAACAAATTATCTTTATTTGATTTGTATGGAGTGCCTCTAATGTCAAATGATAACTCAGAATTTGTCAGATGACTATATCTCATTTTCAATGGTTAAAACATAAACAAATGACTAAAATTATAGCAACTACACAGTTTGTAAGAAAAGAAGGTAATAGCTAAGATAAAATTAATTGATAGTAAGTATTAAGAAATGGGTATTCTTCAACTTTTCTTCTTCTCTACTAAAAATCCAAAAGTAATATTCAATAAATTACAACAAAATACAGATCTCAACACAACCCAAATCCCAAAATTCTCACAAACCCACAGAGAAAAAAATCAGAAATCTAAGTTCCCAACAAAGTCATTGTTGCTACCACCCAATGAGTGATTGAGTATATGAGTCTAAGAAAAATCATTCTTTTAATCTTCTCCACTAACATTGATTATATAAAAATAATAGAATCACGGTACAATGTCAGAACAATACCTTAGTATTTTGTATTTTGTCTGCTAGTTATTCGCATCTCAAACATATGAATGTACACATAATATGGAAAGAATATTATAATTAAAAGACGATAGTTATATTGCTTTAATATATGAAGCAATGGGTATTTGAATGATTCCTCCTTTCAAAATTCAACAAGGCATAATAAATTAGATTTTATATTTGTTTACCTTATGACAAGTCAATTATTTCTTTATTGTCGTTTCGTCGATTTCTTTTAACTCTGCCCAACGTTGCAGTTCGAGTTCGAAATGACACATTTTATCTTTGGGATGTTTTCTTTCGTATTGACGTGTCATTCTCTGAGGTACTCCCGGGTCGTCGTGATGCCCAAACTTTTCGGATTTTACTTTTCACTTTCCATATCACAAGGACCACATAAGAAAAGTTATGCATTTATAAAATACTTTAAAATCATATTGTGAATATTAAACAATCAAAGCGACTCACCTTCAATTTTTCTTTGACTAATATTGACATCACGATCGCCTTCATCCTCTTTCACATTACCTGTAAGTATTAAAAGGTTTAATTTAGTACCAATGTATAAATATCATAATTGAAACTCGTCATTTATCTTCACATTCGGTACACAAAACAAAATACAAATTAGTTCTATCAATACGATTCACATGTACACATTGTTACAATAAAATTGTACATCCTATGTCTCATAAAGGATCCATTGTATTCATATAAAAATACAAATTAAGCAACATAATACAAATCTAACTAACTCCTACGAGTTTTCCTACTTGGTTGGACAGGCCCCATCCCTTTACGGGCTCTTTCGTTCATTGCAGATTGACCTCCATCATCGTCTAATGGAGGAGATGGAGTCCATTGTTGTGAATGAAGAATTTTGTACACATACCTCTGGCACATCAACAACGTCTCTGGCTCTTAGTTAGGTCCTAAGGAAATGGATTCTTTCAGTAGACCCAATACTATATTTCGCATCTCGACCTAACCCACATACATATGCACTAATTAAAATTACAAAAATGAGTAAATAATAAGGCACAAGTTTGATTCAAATATGTAAAATCTAATCTATTGACTATGATATTACCAGCTTAGTGATGTCTTCAAGGATAGACGCTCTATTAAATTGAGTTGGTTGTCATCGTATCACTCCAATACGATTGCCCGGGTTCTGGACGATCGTATGAGATATGTTGGCGAACCATTGCTGATAAGCAGATTCAGTGTCAAATCCCAAATTTTCAATTTGTATCTCGAGGAAAATAAATAAATAGTGAATTTCAAGAAAATCTTAAAAGTGGGACTTAGGGGTAAAATTTTAAGATGTTTCTAATCATTTTTAATGAAATCTAACATTTCCATTGGATTTAAAATGATCGAAAAACATACTTTAGCCTATAAGCATGCTCAAATGCAAGTCCGAATATAAAAGTTGTAAAATCTTTGATTATCGAGTCAGACCAAGCTAAAATAGTAACTTTTTTCTAGAGCAAGAATTATTAAAATTCAATTACACCATCAGATTCATAACAAAAAATTATTGAATATGAACTATTTATTGATCATTTTTGGAGCACAAAAAGTCGAATTATCATCAAAAACGAAAATGATGTCAATTTTAGGGGTCACGTCTGGCCAAAAATGTAAATTTTTGTTAGAAACAAAATTTATAGAAATTAACCATACCATTAGATCCGAAACAAAAAATTAGGTGAAATAGATTATTCATTTGTCAGTTTTGGAGTCCAGACGATCAAGTTATCGTCGATCGAAATAATAGGCGAAATATAAATTTCGTCCCAAATTTTATATAAATAAAATTTTTAAATATTTTTTTTATTCGTTATCATCCTCAAACCGTCCAAAACCAGTCAACGAAATACGAATTTTTTTTCGATTTCTTCCGATCTTCCACCTCAGATCTCTCACAAACGACTCGCCGTTAACGACCGACGCAGAAGAGAGAAATGCCCACAGCTGTGTTCTCTACAAAAGCCACCCAACCTCTTTCTATTTCACTTTCTTTTTCATCCAATATCATAAAAAATCAGCCATATTTATATACAAAAATTTTGAAGTTTTGACTTCGGATTTCGTCCGTTTCAGGGTCAAACTGTATTCCGATGCAGAAGGGAAAAACGTTCGCAGCCTTGACATCTACAAAATCCGCCCAACCTTTTTTCATTTCACTTTTTATTTCACCCAATATCATCAAAAATCAGCCATATTTATATACGGAAATTTTGAAACTTTGACCTCGAATTTCATCTATTTCGAGATCAAACCGTACTCCGACGCAGAAGGGAGAAACGTTCGCAGCCTCGACATCTACAAAACCCGTCCAACCTTTTTTCGTTTCACTTTCTATTTCACCCGATATCATAAAAAATCAGCCATATTTATATACAGGAATTTCAAAATTTTGACCTCGGATTTCGTCCGTTTTGGGGTCAAACCGTATTCCAACGCAGAAGGGAGAAACATTCGCAGTCTCGACATCTATAAAACCCACCCAACATTTTTTCATTTCACTTTCTATTTCACCCGATATCATCAAAAATCAGCCATATTTATATACGGGGATTTCAAAACTTTGACCTCGAATTTCATCAGTTTCGAGGTCAAACCATCCTCCATCGTAGAAGGGAGAAAGGACGACAACATCGAGATCTTCAAAATCACCAGGCTAGATTCAAAAATCAGCCACCTCGAAGTTCAGTCCATCTCGATTTTCGTGCTATTCGTATCGATTTTCGCGCACACGCTTTGATTATTTCGCCTAGAGATTATAAGGAACTCTCAATTTCTATTAGTAATTGTAGATTGTGAAAATTACATTAGGATTTTATCAAAAAAATTTAGATGTATTTCTAAAATATAGAATTCTTTTGTTATGTCAAAAATTCACGTCAGAAATTGTATGTTTGATATGTTTAATTGTATTTTTAACAAATTATACGTGGGTAGGATATTTTAACGGGTAATTTTCATCAATTGGATCCTATGCACTGCTCGGACCCCGTTTTGATATAAAATTTGTATTCTTTTTCAATATTATTGATAAAAATAAATTCTATAGTTGGAAAATGTGATTTAATATTCAATGAACTCATATTGAATTGATGAATATCAGAAAATGGATATTTTATTGAAGAGATTGAAACCTGTAAAAATTGAAAAAAGGAAAAAAGGGTATGAAATGGTAAAATGTCAGAGTCACACCCGAGGGGTGATGTCTGTATTTTACGTTGTGGTGTTATGTGTAGATTGGTGAACAGATATCCAGGGATAATATTGTTGGTTGCATGTTTATTTAAATTTATGTTAGCGCGAGGCGCTGTTTACCTTTTCGTTATGTTATTTATTTTAGGCTGGGTAGCTACACTTGCATCGTAGGAAACTGGATATCCATTCTCAATCTTGTATTGTTAATTTCTCTTTTGTCTTCAAATGAAAGTAATATATATATATATGTAGCTATTTTGTGAGCTGTTAAAATGTCTGTGAATGCCTGAAGGTATAGTGCGTCATATCATCCAGAGTGGTGTACTATCCTGAGATGTAGGGTAGAGACCACCAAGCTCATACGTGGTATGGGACACGTATGAGAGTGGAGTCACAACTAGAATCCGGGTTATTCCTCTCTATCTTTACCAGTGAACTTGTAATGTAAAGGTGGTCATATACAAATAGTTTGTATATTTGAGAATCACATGCACGCCTGATAGGTATAGACGAAGTTGATTAGTCAGTGATCACTAACAATCTATAGTAGTTGAACATTTTGATACATCGAAAAGAGACCCATTGCTTACGGTCACGTCAAACGACTAGCCTGAGCCAGATAAATAGTCAAGCAAACGTGGTAAATGCAGCGATCAACCACAAAATCAGGAACTAAAAGTCAGAGAAGAATTGTGAGATCATGTCCCGACTGGGAGCAATCCAGTCGTGAATCCCAACTCTCTAATTCTAATACTCCACCATTTTGTATTATGTATCTGTTGCTTATTTTGATATATAAAATAAAATCCATGTTTAATGTTTTCACTTGATCAATTAGATTTGTATAAAAAGAGAATGTTATGGTGAGTAATGATGATTGATGTAATGTGAGTTTTAAAATGTTTAGTTGCTCATCCCTGGCTATATGCACCAGTTAATCGTAGTTTCTTCTTTAAAATTTTGTATATTTTAAAATGATTCAGTATGTTTATTCATTCATGTTAGGAGAGGTTATTGGCGGAAATTGTTTTCTTCTTTACTGGGTAACCATTGTTACTTACCCTTTCCTTCTCCATTTTTTTAGTTTTAGATCCGAAGCTTGGCGAAACAAGTGTAGAAAATGAGTGAAAATCAATAGGTGGGTCAGGTAGACAACCAGAGTTTGTCACCTGGTAAGTACTAGGGCTATACCCCCTAGTGGTGTCAGTTCCCCCAGATAGTCTTATGGATTCTGTCTTGAGTGTTAAGAATTTTGTTAAAGTGAGGAGTATCTGTATAATCCTATATATAATTTTCTTCTTCCGCACTCTGATATATCGTACATCATTAGATATATATAGACTTCCGCTAATATTATATTTTATTTGTTATATGCAGGATTGTAAGTCCTTTATCAGATGCATATTGAACGCCTTGGAATGCTAACATAAACAGAGGAGACCATGTTGAAATTTCGAGGTGCCACCTAGTACCTCGAGATATGAAATGGGGATTTGTGTTAGCGTTTGGCAGGGCGCCACAGATGGTATCAGAGCATAGCATTAGATCCGGATGGGATGCAGATCTGCTATGTTTTAGGGAATTGGTTGATACCACATATATTAGAGCGATAATCATAGAGTGTCACTAGGAATTCAGTATCCGAACTCATTAGTAGTTCCGTATTGGAATTACGAGTTCTTCCGTGTCTAGAAGTCTATAGAGCCTACTAAACCTAAGATAGGATTCTAGGTTTGTTCTGTTAGTAATGGAAATAGAGTCCATTACTAAGTTCCAAGCTACGATAGTAATTCATAGTTACATAAGAGCGATTTCGACCGTATTCTGATAATTGCCTTGTTACGGATAAACACAAGTAAGAGGAGTTGACGAGGCAGAGGCCGAAATGCAATGTAGACGAGATAGATTCTAGACCAGACCACTAACCTGATAGCACAGTTAATGTCGTTCATGGGACAGATGGTTGCGTCTCATATCAAGTCTAAAGGGAAAGTATGAATAATACAACCACCACCTTGAAGTCAAATGGAAGAAGGACAATTATTATCTAATGAGAGACAAACAATTATGAAACTAGTAAATTCATAAGAAAAAATAACCCTATGTGAGGAATGAGATTGTAGACATACAAACTCAATGGATAGAAGAATTTTATAAGAAACAACAACATATACTACTAAATTAGTCGAAAGAAAAAGTTGTGGTATGTTATGAATGTAATAAATTGAGATATAAAATAGAGTAATGTTCGAGTCGACGTCAACCGATTAAGGATGTGTGGCTCAAAAAGATGCTAGGCAAACCAATTCAGAGAACAATAAGGCCACCAAATTTCAATAAAGTGGATAACGTATTTGTGCCACCCCGAACAGACAAGACTAGTAGTCAGAAACGAAAAATGGTACAGGACTTACCACAATTTCAAGGTGCACCGGTAAATCCAATAAATGAAGAAACACTGGACTTCTTCGCAAGAGGCAAATACTATTCCACCTGAGGGACCACTACCACAGGTCGTGCCTTTGAAAACTGAGAAAATTCCCCAGCCCAAAGGACATGTAAATCTAAGGATGTGATTTTAGAATTTTCAACGATTATGTCTATCAAGATTTTGGGACTTTTCCAATCCGGTTGAAGTAAATTTGTGGGTTTTGAAGACCTAAAAGATTTTGATTATCATGTAGTGCCCAAGAGATCAGTGGGTGACGGTGATTACATTCTAGTTGGACGAGGATGCTAATCATTAGTAACATTTTGAGATGAATGTATTGGGAGATGGATCGTTTGAGTGGGTAAACTTCGAAAGGATATTTCTCGATAGATTTAGTGCAGGATAATCTATCAATTACAAAAACTAAGATATCATGTACATTAGGTTGTCACGATATACGCCTGAACTTATCCTGACAGATTTGCAGAAGGCTCGTAGATTCTTTAGAAGACTATAACCCTACCTAAGGGCCAATAGGTAAATGATTGAGACTACAATTATAGAGATACGGTAAATTGAGCTTAAAAGATAAAACGAGAGGAGATAGAGTTATAGACCTCCAAGGGGCAAATGAGTTGACCTTAGATTTCTTTTCTTTCCAAATCAGATTCGGACAAGAGGTCAATATATTCGAGATCAATCTCCCCCGGATCAGTATATCCACAATATTGAACTCCTCCACTATCAAGTTGTAGAGTTCCCCAATCGTCGAGTTATAGAGCAGTTGGAGCTCCAATGATGCAAACCAGGCCAAAGGAACCAATCAGGCAAGTTCAGAGCATGTAGGCTCCAGTTTACCAACTGCCTACTTTAAAGAAATCTACGAAGACAAAATTGTTAATATGTACGCGTGTGGGTAGGGGGACACATATTATTTACTCCAATAACTACAAAAGGCTAACTACAACTAATAGTTAATAGGCTAAAATGGAGATAAGACAAAGAACATCTAAACAGCTCATACAACTACTAGAATAGAATAAGAACTACTACTTCCTAAGAGACAAGAACTCATAACTCTGGCTTATTAGCTTAGTTAGTGCATAGTATTAGTAGGCAACGTAAAGGAAAGTCGTAGTGATACTAGTAGATAAGCAGGTGTTTTTTGTATATCCTTCATGTCGAGAGCTACTTCTTCGAATATCAACGTAAGGAGTTGCGTATCTTTCCTTTCGATTGAAGATGACTTAACTTTAGGAGGCCTAACGACTAAACTATTAGATGAAGCAACCCTTGCTTTACAACCTCTTGAATCGATTCTCCTTCTTTAAAAAGATAGATCATCTTTTCCCTTTCATCTTTCTATCCTCGATGTCGGCTCTAACTCTTCTTTTGCCTTCTCCTTTCACGATCACTTTCTAGTAGAGGAATTCATTATTCTCGTTCTAGTTATGTGATCAATGCCTTCTACAGATAAGCATTCACTTCGAGACTTCGATCATGGCTTCTTTTCACTCCTCGAAATGAAAGGGCTATAAATAAAGATTAGGACTTCGTAGAAGCAGCGACTTTAGATGTCAAAGTTTTGAATTTGAAGACATGCTTGAACCAATTCTTCCAATATTCCTCCGTAAATTTGTACTCAACCCGATAAGTGAGTACATTCAGACCCCTTTGTTCGAAGGTAGGTCATCGGATAGGGAGGGCTGAGTTGGACATAACCAAACTGTCGAAGACACCTTACTAGGTGGTAAGGTTCAACGACATTGTCCGCCCTCAGACAACAATTGTAGAACGTGACTGGGTTAATTGGATTGTATTGTCTGTCCTCCCTATATGGGTCCTAGATCACCTGCCAAACATATAAATTAGATTAAAAATAATTACAAGCTTATTATATTATAGAAAATTGGATAAAATGCTTACCTCTTCCTTGATCATATCATTTATGGTCTAACGTAGACGTTGCAGTTCGTCAGTGAAAATAACATTTACAAAACTTGGTTTCCACCACTTGATACGGGGGTCACCAACATGATATTTATTATTCAAACCCACTTGGAATTGTGGGAAATGTTCATATATCCATGCCTCCAAATGAAAATACTGACTTGTTATTATATATACATCAAATTAATAACAAAACAAGATCTAATCTACGCATACCTGTAGCAATGGAAGATATCCAACTATCTGTGTTACATCCTTTCTTGATGCGCACCCCAGTTGTCTATACAAATCGCCAGTAAAGCGGTACCCCAAGAGAAGTCTTTGACATTCTGAACGTCCCACAACAATATAAGGTATCTCGAGAATACCTTCTTCCCGGTTTTATCGACAAAAATTGTGCATCCCAAAACATATAACAAATATGCTCTAACAACATTGTCTACTTCTTGTGGGGTTGCAGTGTAACTGTATCCCTTAAAATTTTGAATTAACCAATTCATAGACACAATGTGACCTCTATTCAGTTGCATTTCAGCCGCCACCTCTTCCAATTGAACATCCAAAGTCTCGGCAACTAAACTTCTAGCTGCTCCGCCAATTAATGGCCTCACAAAAATTGACTCACCAGTAATTGGAATACCCAATATCTGATCGACGTCATCCAAGGTAATTGTCATCCCACCAAATGGGACATGAAATGTATTGGTCTCAGGGTGCCATCACTCAATGAAGGCGGTCAACAATGTCTTATTCAAATATTGGTATTTGAACCCACCAAGATTTAATAAACTAGAAGCTTGAATTTTTTGTTGAAAAGCAGGAGTTCAATTTCAACCTCCCAATCATCCAACTTCTTTGAATGATTAAATATAGTCAACGCATCGCTTTCCTACAAATGATTACATGATGAACATAAGAAAAAATAATTTGCTAACAACTAATTATATCAATTTGTAGGAATAGTTAATGTTCAACTTACTTGCGATTGCCAAATAAAATATACCTTGTGCTTCTTAAAAGTGCGTAGTACTGAAGTATCTACAGGACCTCCAGGAATGTTTTCTTCCTCATGTTCAGAGGTACTAGGTCCGGTGGCAAGAGGGGTTGCACATTTATTTCCCTTGCTTCTAACCATTCTGAGCACAAAAGAGCGTAAATAAAATCAGTTTCGTTTAATTCAGAAAATCTTACAATGTTTAGTAAGATTGTTGCTCAAGAAGTAATGTATAATTAAGAGTGCCAAGTATAATTGAAAGGTGATTGACAAAATATAGTACATTTATGTACGAAGCTTTCTATGTTGTGTTTCATTCACTACTAACATATGTGTTAGATGAGAATAATTTAGTTAAGTAGTTTGTATATAGATGTTTGTATTACCATTAGCCCCAATACAATGAATCTGATTCCAAAGTAAAACCCAAAACAATAACTAAAAAATGCAAAACCTTATGACTGTTCTAAACACGTTTGTATTGCCACTAACCCCAAAATAATGAATCTGATTCCAAGCTAAACCCCAAGCTAAAAACTTAAAAACACAGTACCTTATAACTATTCTACACACGTTTAAATTACCATCAGCCCCAAAATAATGAATCTGATTCCAAACTAAACCCCAAACCAATAACTACAAAGCACAAAACCTTATAAGTGTTCAAAAATGGTTAGAGAAGAAAAAGAACTCTTACTTAAAAAAATCTACAGAAAAGAGAGCAAGAAGGGTTCTGTCGAAGGCGCAAATGAAAGACGACTCTCTCTGTCTATTCTTAATACTTGCTATCAACTTGGTGTGAGAACTGGCCACCGTTGAGGGTTTCCGTTGATGGAGAACTAACCACCGTAATCTTTGGAGGGAGAGAGTTCACGAAAGAAGGCTCTATCGAGGGTTCGGTCAAACGAGTTTCACTCTGTTTATGTTTCGTTAGGTGAGGGAACATAATTTTTCAATGATAAAAGAGAAGGTGAGCGGGAAATGTTTCCATCATTATATTCGGGCAGTCAATGGATAGATATCCGATTCGGATATTGCTATATCCAAATCCGAATCCGAAAAATAAAATAACAAAATCCGAATTTGAATTTGAACCCGATCGTATATCACTAACCAAATTCAAATTCAAATTTAAAAATTATATCGGATATCAATTAATATCCAATCCGATAAAAAAACCTACCAAATACCATTATCCTCAATCTGTCGAAGTATTAAAAAAAAATGAATCGAATTTCTTAAAATTTTCAACTCCAAAAATGAGAATCTTCCACCCATTTTACTATTCACAAATTGAATAAAATGAGATTTTACTCTGTGTGTGTGAGAGAGAGAGAGAGATAAATGACATATCTTGGATGCTCGTCAGCCAGAGAAGACAAGCGGTTATGGAGCTCGCACAGTCGAAAAAAATAAATTGGGTTTTACTGCAAAAGAGAGAGAGGGACAGGAAGAGAGAAAGAATATGTACCTGATGCTCGTCGGTTGGACAAGGCACAGTCGAACCTCGAAACCACTTTGATGAAGACGTAGTTATGGCTGATTCTATGTTTTTGGTTGGAGAAGATGAAGTTTAAAAGATTAAGTTTTGTTGTATGACATATATATCCAACATCATATATGTATATATAAAAATTTTGTTGTGTAACATGAATACATAATATACGTATTATATAGGAGCGGATATTATTAAATCGGATTTCAACTATCCATTGACACCGCTATCATATATGAATAAGAGATGACCAAGAACTATTGTCACCCCTAGGGGTGCACATGATTCGGATTTTTGCAAAATTGGAACAAAACCATACATAATCGGATCTAAAAAATTGGAACCGAACCAATCCAAAACAACCTTAGTTCGGATCGGTTCTCAATTCTCATACTTTTAAAATAGAAAAACTAGTATTTTTTCTTTCAAAAGAGGAACTCTTTGGATCAAATCGTAAATAATGCCTATTTTAAAAATAAAAATGATTTTATGATTAAATTTTGACTGAAATCTGTATAAATTGAATATTAGAGGAACCTCAATGAGACTAGAAAAAAAAATAACAAATTTAAAATTGATATTTTGGATGGATTAGTGAGGAAAGTAATCCATAAATGGTAGATTAAAGATTATAAGTCTAAGTTCGTCTAGTATATTTCATCTAACAAACACGGCATAAAGGTTCTCATAAAAAAATAGGGAATCAAACTTTTTGAAATTTTTTTTCTTTAAATGGGTTGATCCATTTGAGAGTTGAGAGAGAGATTTGTGTACATTTTTTTTGAGTTTTTGTTAAAAAAAATATAGAGGAGATGAAGTTGAAGAAGAGAGAAATAGATAATAAAAGAACAAAATTAACAAAGGGTTTGATTTTTAAATAAATGAACATATATATATATATATATATATTGTTATAGATACTTCGAATTAGTTCGATTATCGGATTGGTTCGGTTCTATTATACCCCTATAGACACCCCAATTTGGACAGACCCTTACTCGAAAGGGCCCAAAAATAGTAGTTTTCCAATAAACTTGGCCAATGAGCCTCGTAGGCCCGCATCATTAAAATGCAACATTTGTGTCAAGATTGAGGCCCTTAAGACCCCTTGAGAGTCTAACAGGCCCACAGGGAAAGATCAGCATACTCCCATCTACCCTGCTCCACGCAAAACATCGATTTTTTGACAAGATAGGCCAACAGGCCTCTAAGGCCCAAAACAGTAAAAAATGGCAGTTTTGATTGGATCGATGCCCCTAAGACTACCCAATGGTATAAGGGACCCATCAAAGGGATCGGACTCATCCTACATTGTCCCAACCTTCATCGTTCCACGCTTGCATTCAAAAATCAATAAAATTTTTCAACGGGCCTAAAAGGTCCAAGTTGCCAACACATGGCATTTTTGATCAAATAAATGATTTCAAAAACCCAAAAAAATTAATAAATTAAAATATATGAGATTTGGGATATCTACCCTTCATCTACCTTCCATTACTCTACCTCCAAACCCGCAAACACCCTAAGCCCATTCGAAGCCCACAAACCTTTACCTCTTTCCTAAAGTAATTTCTCACCTTACCCTCAACACAAAATCGATCCCATATCACCTAAACTCTAAAATAAACCCACCCTCAAAAATTCAATCCAAAACAAACTCCATCAAAGCCAAAATAACTTACAACCCATCCTAAAATCCAAGTCCAATACATTAAAAGACCAGAAACCACTATCCATACCCCATTCATTATCCAACCCACAATCCTAACCCATCAACCACTACCCACATCAACCAATCACAATCTTCACACCAAAAGTTGGATTGCCAATAGTAGTTCTTTTATATATAAGAAGAACAAATATTAGTCAAAGAGTGTAAACTTTGGCATCATGTTAGAAGGAAAATCATTTTCCTTCGGTGAATTTTATGACTTTTCATAAATTTTACTATTTTCATCGATTTTGATGTCATTAGTATGAAATCACATTCTGAATGCGAAGGTGGTAATAACGAGAATTTTCGGAGGTCCGAAATTCATGAGGAGTATTCTCGTTGTATTTTCCTGCAGTAATGAGAATTCTAAGTTATTGAACTTTGTAGCCAACCTAAATCGTATGTGTTGTCTAAATCAGATTTACGATACAACGATCCTAAGTATGCGTAAATTACTATGTCCAATTGTAACAAGTAAGAGAGATGAAAGGATTAAAAATAAAAATCATCAGGGGGCAATATTCACAAGCCTTGGAGTTCATTGTGATTATTAATAGGAATTCACGGCAGTCGGTCGACGTATTGTATAATTAGACAGATGCAAAAAATGTGGTGTCTACAAGACCGTGACTCCAATTATCACAAGTGACCTTAGAAGCATTCCTGCTTGTTTGAAATAGTATACCAATTAGTAAGCACTCAACAAAAAGAAGAAAATACTTGAAAGAAAGTGCAATTACAACGACTTCTCAAGAAACCTTGATCCTAACAAAAACATGATAAACAAAATCGAAATCAAATTGAAAGTCTAATCTAATAAAAATTGAAAATTAACAAAGGACCCCATTAAAAATTAAATCAAATTATATATCAAAATCCATTAAAAAATTCAAATTGAAAATTACTCAACCAAATAAAATTCAAAATCAAATTAAAAATGAAAAATCAATCTACCAATAAATTCAAATTCAAATTCAAATTCAAATTCCATCGAATTATCTTTATTGTTGATTCAACAAATTCAAAACTTAAAATATAATTTAATCGACCAAACCAAATTGAAATTAAATCTTAAGTGGACAATTTAAATTTAAAATCAAATTAAAAGTACAGAAGAACATAAAATTTCATGTCAGCAAAACCCAATCAAAATTTAATTCAAAATCAAAATAAAATTAAATTGACCAATCACAACTCATCGAAGGAAAAAGTATCGTGGTGCGAGTAACATGGAATCACCACCCTCATTATCTTAAAAAGAAAGCATAAACATGTATATATGAGCAACTTAGTGGGCGTTTGGATAGGACTCATTAGCTACTTTTGATTCTTGCAGGGAGTTAGAAGTTGTTTATATGAGCAACTACTTTGAATTGTTACTCCGCACAAAAGCATTGGTGAATTTGTCTTTGTGAAGAAGTCACTATGCCTATTTGTCAAAACCCATCTTGTGAATAGTCAAAGGGCCTGTTTGGATTGACTTCTCTAAGTACTTTTGGCTCTGGTAGAGAGAATGAAGGATTACTCTATCGTTTGGACATTCAATACTTTGAAAGAGTAATTTCCCACTAGTGTCAAAATAGTACTTTTATAAGAAGTACCAAAATTGGTACTTTTCAAATTTGATTTTTTGGAGAGTAGTTTTTTCGTCAAATTTTCCCGTACGATCCCAATTTTACCCTTAAGTAAGGGTATGTTTGATTACACCTAAAAAATTATAAGGATTTCAGTTTCCAGGGAAACTAATAAATTTCTACTCTTTTATTGTAGATTTTTCCAGGACAATCGATTGTCCATCACCAACATAAGTCCTCCATTGTTGGATTTTGAAATTCTCCTGACCACAAGGAAAATGATTTTCAATTTAACATTAAGGAATCTATTCGTTCTTTTCATTAGCATTTTCTTATGTGTTTGGATTAAGAAATATTTATAAAGGTAATTTTGATAAAAGTACCTCAACCATCACTTCTTATAATGGTTAGCACGCAATTCCTGCCAATTTTAAATTTTATTTCCAAATATAAGAGAGGAGACGACTGACGGCGCTGACACTTTTTGTCCTTCCCTCTTTACCACTCTCAAATGATTACAGCGTTCCCCATATTCATCTTCTCCCCAACGTCTTCTTCGAGTTTCAGGTCTGTTCCGTTTTGCAAACCATTACGTCATCTTCGTCTTCCATGTTCTCTCTCTCTAACGATTGCAGTGAAAAAAACTCCCCACAATCATCTTCTCCCCAGCGTCATCTAAGATTTTAAGGTCTCTCTCTAGCGATTGCAGCTGTAAATACTTCTCCTTCAGCAATCAATTCCATCAACGAACAATATCAAGATTAATCTATTCCCTCTCTCCCTATCTCTGATTTTTTTTACTCTTTGATTAGGTTTTTGTTAAGATCTCTGATTCTATTTTTGCTATAATTTTGATTTATATTTCTTCAATTTCAACCAACCGTTCGATTTTGACTTGGATGGATGTTTTAGACTTAAAGTTTTTAGAATCGAAAGGGAATTAACACAAATTTCTTGATAAAATTGTGTGTGATGGGGTATTACATCTGCGAAATTGTTTAAAAACATGTTCTCTACTTGTTTGGAATAGAAATTGTTTAAAAAATTTGTCAATCACTCCTCTATTACCTTTCTTTCTTTATCTTCTCTCTTTTTTATGTTTCAATATGTTTTTGTTAGCGACTATGATGGTGTTTTGTGATTATTATGATTAATATAATTAGTGTTCTGTGATTTATTTACTACAATGGTGTTCTAAGTTATGTTCAAAATGTTGATCAAACTGTAATGTAATAGATTAGTTACAGTGCTGCTATAGTTGACAGTTATACTTCTATGCTATATTCAAATCGATATTCAAGCTCTAATGTAAGAGATCAGTGACATTGCTGCTATAATTGATAGTTACACTTCTATGCTATGTAAATTGATGATCAAACTCTAATGTACGATATTAGTGATTACTGACCATGTTATAGGCTTTTTAGTTATCATTATCAGTGTCGGTAAGGGATGGGAGACCACTACATATGTACTTTAGTATTTCTATCTAGTGCACTTCTATTCAGTTCTATTGAGTTTAATATAGCTTCTGTTATGCATTATATAGTGCTTTAATGTATGGGACTTGAGAAACTTACTTTACTTCTTGAGCAACATTCCTACTGAACATTGGAAGATTTTATGCATTAAACGAAACTGATTTTATTTATGTTTTTTTTTGTCCTCAAAATGGTTAGAACCCGAGAAAGAAGATATTCAAACCCCGATGTACCTGGACCAAGTATAGAAGAACATCGTGAAGAATCAATTCATGAAGGTCCTGTGGATCCTTCAGTACTATGAACTTTTAAGACGCACAAAACGTTCTTTATTTGACAATCGCAAGTAAGTTCTTCATTAACTTTTCAATTATTTGATATAACTAGTTATCAGGTAATTTGTTTTTCTTATGTTCGTCATATAATCATTTGTAGGCAAACAATACCCTCACTATTTTTAATCATTCAAAGAAGTTGGATGATTGGGACTTCGAGATTGAGACATCGACTTTTCAACAAAAAGTTCAAGATTCGGGTCTTTTAAACCTTGCTAGGTTCAAATATCATTTTTTGAATAAGACGCTATTGACCGCCTTTATTGAGAGATGGCAGCCCAAAACCAATACCTTTCATCTCCTATTTGGTGAGATGACTATTACTTTAGATAACGTAGACCAGATATTAGATATCCCAATTACTGGTCAGTCAATCTTTTTTAGGCCATTATTGGATGAAGCGGCTAGACATTTAGTGGTTGAGACTTTGGATCTTCAACTTGAAGAGGTGGCGGCTGAAATGCACCTTAATAGGGGCCACACGATTTCTATGAATTGGTTAATTCAGAATTTTAAAGGGTACAGTTTGTGGCGCCCCACCGAACGCTAACACAAATCCCCATGTCAGATCTCGAGGTATTATGTAGCACCTCGAAATTTCGGCATGGTCTCCTCTGTTTATGTTAGCATTCCAAGGCGTTCAACCTGCACCTGATAAATGACATACAATCCTGCATATAACAAATAAAATATAATACTAGCGGAAGCTTATATACCTCAAATAATATACGGTATATCAGAGTGCGGAAGAAGAAATTTACGGGATTATACAAAGTTTTCTCACTCTAACAGGAGTCCTAACGCTCAATACAAATCTATAATACTCCTAGACAAATCGACCCACTAGGGGGTGTAGCCCTAATACTCACCAGGTGACGAACTCTGGTTGTCTATCTGACCGACCAGATGATCTTCACTCATGCTCTATACCTGCCTCGCCAAGCTCTGAATCTGAGACTAAAAAAAATGGAGAAGGAAAGGGTGAGTAACAATGGTTACCCAGTAAGAAAGCAATAATTTCTGCCAATAACCTCTTCTAACATGAACGAATAAACATACTGAATCATTTTAAAATAAACAAAATTTTACAGAATAAACTACGATTAATTGGTACATATAGCCAGGGATGAGCAACTAAACATTTTAAAACTGACATTACATCAATCAACATTATTCACTATAACATTCTCTTTTTATACAAATCTAATTGATCAAATGGAAACATTAAACATGCAATTCATTTTATATATCAAAATAAGCAACATATACATAATACACAATGGTGGAGTATTGGAATTAGAGAGTTGGGATTCACGACTGGATCGCTCCCAGTCGGGACATGATGTTACAATTTCTCTCTGGTTTTTAGTTCCTGATTTTGTGGCTGGTCGCTGTTTACCACGTTTGGTTGACCATTTATCCGGCTCAGCCTGGCCGTTTGACGTGACCGTAAGCAATGGGTCTCTTTTCGATGTGTCAGAACGTTCGACTACTATAGATTGTTAGTGATCACTGACTAATCATCTTCGTCTATGCCTATTAGGCGTACATGTGATTCCCAAATATACAAACCACTCGTATACGACCACCTTTACATTATAAGTTCACTGGTAAAGATAGAGAGGAATAAACCCGGATTCCAGTTGTGACTCCACTCTCATACGCGTCCCACACCACGTATGAGCTTGGTGGTCCCTACCGTACATCCCAGGATAGTACACCACTCCGGATGATATGACGCACTATCCCTTCAAGCATTCACAAACTCTTTAACAGCTCACAAAATAGCTACATATATATTATTTTCATTTGAAAATAAAAGAGAAATTAACAATACAAGGTTGAGAATAGATATCCAATTTCCTACCATGCAAGTGTGGCCACCCGGCCTAAAATAAATAACATAACGGAAACGTAAACAGCGCCTTGCGCTAACAGAAAGGAAATAAACATGCAACCAATAATATTATCCCTGGATATCTGTTCACCAACCTACACACAACACCACAACGTAAAATGCAGACATCACCCCTCGGGTGTGACTCTGACATTTTACCGCTTCATACCCTTTTTCCCTCTTTTCGATTTTTACACTTTTCAATCTCTTCAATAAAACATCCATTTTCTGATATTCATCAACTCGATACAAGTTCATTGAATATTAAATCACATTTTTCAACTAAAGAATTTATTTTTATCAAGAACCTTAAAAAATACAAAACTTATATTAAAACGAGTTCCGAGCAGTGCACAGGACCCAACTTACAGAAATAACCCAATAAAATACCTTACCCACGTATAATTTGTTAAAAATACAATTAAACATATCAATCATACAATTTCTGGCGTGAATTTTTGAAATAACAAAAGAATTCTACATTTCGGAAATACATCCAAATTTTTCCAATAAAATCCTAAGTGCAATTTTCACAATCTACGATTATTAATAGAAATTGAGAGTTCCTTACAATATCTAGGCAAAAGGATCAAAGCGTGTGCAAGAAAATCGAGGTGATTGGCGCGGAATTCGAGACGGACCGAACTTCGAAGTGGCTGATTTTTGAAATCGACCTGGTGGTTTTGAAGATCTTGATGTGCTCGTCTCTTCTCCCTTCTACGGCGAAAGATGATTTGACCCCGAAACCGATAAAAATCGAGGTCGAAGTTACGAAATCTCCGTATAAAAATACGACTGATTTTTGATTATACGAGGTGAAAAACACGAGAAAACGGAAGGAATTTGGGTGGGTTATGTAAAGAATGAGGCTGCGGACATTTCTCCCTTCTGCGTCGGAAGACGATTTGACCCCGAAACGGACGAAATCCGAGGTCAAAGTTTCGAAATTTCTGTATCCAAATACGGCTGATTTTTGACGATATCGGGTGAAATAGAAAGTGAAACGAAGAAAGGTTGGGTGGATTTTGTAGATGTCGAGGCTGCGGATCTTTTTCTCTTCTGCGGCGATCGTCGAAAGTGAACCGTTTGCGAAAGATCTAAGGTGGAAGGTCGAAGAGAAAAAAATGTCATTTCGTATAGGTCTCGGCTGTTTAGACGCGTTGGGGAAGATGAGATTAAAAAAAAAAAAATTAATATTATTTATATAATATTTGGGACGAATTCGGTATTTCGCCTATTGTTTTGATCGACGATAACTTGGTCATTCGGTCTCCAAAACTGACAAACGAATACTCTATTTTGCCTAATTTTTCATTCCGGATCTAATGGTATAGTCAATTTCTACAAATTATGTCTCCATAAAAAATTTACATTTTTAGCCTGACGTGACCCATAAACTTGATGTCGTTTTCGTTTTTGGCGATAATTCAACTTCCTGATCTCCAAAAATGACAAATAAATAGTCCATATTGAATAATTTTTCGTTATGAACCCAATGGTATGATCGAATTTTAAAAATTATTGTTCTAACAAAAAAATCACTGTTTTAGACTGGTCCGACCCGGTAATCGAGGATTTTGCAATTTTTATATTCAGACTCGCATTTGAGCGTGCTTACAGGCTAAACTATGTTTTTTGATCATTTTGAATCTAATGGTGAGGTTAGATTCCATTAAAAATGATCAAAAACATCCTAAAATTTTACCCCTAAATCCCACTTTCAAGATTTTCTTAAAATTTCACTATTTATTTTTTCCTAGAGATACGAATTAAAAATTCGGGGTGTTACACAGTTACACTGCAACCCAACAAGAATTAGATAGTGTGGTCAGAGGATATCTGTTATATGTTTTGAGATGCACAATCTTTGCTGATAAAACCGAGAAGACGGTATTTGCGAAATACCTTACATTATTACGGGACGTTAAAAACGTCAAGGATTTCTCTTAGGGGACAACTGTACTTGCAATTTTGTATAGACAACTAGGGTGTGCATCAAGAAAAGATGTGACATAGATAGCGGGATATCTTCCATTACTGCAGGTATGCGTAAATTAGATCTTGTTTTGTTATTAATTTGATAATAAATGTAATAACAAGTTTGTATTTTCATTTGCAGGCATGAATTTATGAGAATTTTTCACGATTCCAAGTGGGTTTAAATAACGATTGGAAGGTTGGTAACCCGCGTATCAAGTGGTGGAAACCAACTTCTGTAAATGTTGTTTTTAGCAACTAACTTCAACGCTTACGTGAGACCATAGATGATATGGTCAAAGAAGAGGTATGTGTTGTTGTTAACAATAAATTTCAACGGATCTACCTCGAGATTCGTGAAAAATAATCGTAAATGATTTTATTGATATTTGATGAAAAGTAGATACAGATCTCAATGTTTCCTCTGATTAATAGTCAAGTACAAAATAATGACGATGTATGTGGCTTTTTTTTTCTCCGAGCTTCGCACTTTATCGGCTGAGAAGGATGCTTTGACGTTGGCTTTGCTTTATATTTGATCTTCTGTAGAGGCTTTTGTAGATTTTCTTCTTTCCGGGCTTCGCGCTTTATTGGCTAAGAAGATTTTCTTGGCTTTCGGAGAAGGGCTTTATGCTTGATCTTCTCTTTAGTCGGAGTCCGGATCTCTGAAGAACCTTGCTTTGTCTCTAGAAGAGAGCTTAAGAGCTTCTTCTTCTCTAGAGGGAGAGCTTCTATCTTCTGAGAGAAAGTGATCCAGATCCCCTCTCAATGAAAGAGGCTCTTGTATTTATAGACTTAAAGGTAATTTAGCTTTCCAATTATACCTCAACTTAAAGAGATTTAATTGATTTGTTTAAAAGGCTAAATTTGTCCAAATCCAATTTTCAAGGAATCTATGAATTATTATTGGGCCAAACCTATTTATTTGGGTATAAGGCCTAATATTTAATATGGATCACTTGAATTTTCTTAGATCATGGGTTTTATCTGTGAAAACCCAAACCCAAACCGTATATAGGAGACTCGTTCCCAGTTAATGGACTCAATTTGGCTGCGAAGCCCATTTATAACTTTAAGGATTTTTCTTTATTTATTTATTTATAAAATTTGTAAAACCTATTCAAAATTTTGGTGCCTACAAATGCGCCCTCAAGGATACGTTGTCAGATGTGTAGTTAACGACGATGTTTCCTTGATCATGTTGTAAGAAGTGTGAATGCTTTAGTAAAGAGTAACCTTTACATTAGCGTTTTTATCTTCACATTGAGTTGAATCTCATGATCTCCTTGTATTGTTTTTTAGTTCCTTTGTCTTTCAAGCTATTGAAGCCTAGTGAAGGTCCTCAATTTTGAGATCGATCGTACTTTGCTTCCTTGAAAACTTGTTGAAGGATAAAACAATCAAAATGAACTTCCTTTATCTTTTTGACTTGGTATTTTGAAGGATTTACTCGAAAAATTACAAGTACTTGAGCTTGGAGGAGTTGGTAACGCACGACCTCAATTCGCAATCATGTGAGAAGCAACCTTCTGATAGTTCTCAAGAAAATAATCTTTCATAAATTTCTTTTTAGATAATATTTTCTTGAAAATCACAAAATTATATTGAGATTTAGTTTACTTGAGAAGCACCATATTATACTCCCAAAATATTCCAACTCAAAACTTAATGGTACCTGAGATGTATGAGATTAGGCCCCCAAACATACAAACTCAAGATTTGATCAGAATCTCCATCTTTTCTTGAACCCAATGACACTAAAGCCGCTGCTTATATGGTCTTGGTGTATTTGAGATGTATGGGATCACATACTCATCTTCTCATTTTCTTTGACTAGCAACACTTTCATGTGTATCGAGACGTATCAGATCGACCCTTGAAAAAATTCAAATGAATTGGTTTAGGTGTGAACACCATCTTTGGTCTGTATGAGAAGCATGGGAACAAACTCATGTACTTGAATCAGCACCCTTTTTTTTTTAAACAGAATCTCATTAGAACAACTCCAATGGTCAAGCCATGGTGTGTGTTGTATAGGATCATGTCCTTTTGTTCTCATCTAACTAAATTTAAAGTCAAGTATGTATAAAAATCATAGGATCATTTCCTTTTGTTCTTATCTAACTAAACTTAAGTTGAGTACGAATGAAAAGCATAGGATCACACCATTTTATTCTCATCTCCCAGCCTTTTAACTTCATCAAGAAACCTTTCAGCAAAGGTTCAAAAGTATACACACAGGTTTCAAGTCTGTTTTATTGAGTCGCCTCAACTTTAACTGAGCCAAGTTAAGTTGACTCACAATAGGCTTCAGGTTTATTGAAAATGAACCAAGGTCCCTTAGTAAGATTTTAATCTAACTAAGCTGGTAAACTTAGCTTCTTATCTTTCAAGAAGATAGTATTTTCTTTTGCTGTTTGTTTTATACGGGTTTGTGCAAAACCTTGGAGACTTACCAATTAAAAATTGGGGTGTTAATAGAGATTGTAACAAAACAAACATCTAAATCTCTGTTTCTCTGTTGTCTTCGATTGGAATCAAGTTCTCATCAGCGAAGGCGCCTTTCAAACCCTTCATCCGGATCTATCGAAGGTGCTTAAGCGAGCTTTCGCTTCAAGAAGTTAGCCGTAGAGTCAAAATCTAGAGGTTTAGGTCTCCATCTTTGTTGATCTGGTTCAATTGACGACCCTAGCCATTGTGGAGTTGCCGCCAAGGCTGAGGATGAAGGCGTTTCTAGCTTCCTAATTCGTCAAGATTTCTTGAATCTCGATGGATCTACTCTCCCTCTTGCTCTCGACAAAACCTTGCATCATTTTTTTTATGAGTTCTCTCGTCATCTCCACAAATTTCGGCAACTCTCGGCCATTCGCTCTTCAAGCTTTTCTTCTTTATTTTTTTTTTATTTTTTATTTTTTTCGTTTGAAATCCAATTCAAATCTAGAATTGAAGAAAGATTTGCTCGTATATATATATATGGGGGCGTTTCAAGGAACATATGTAAAAACATATGAAAAAACAATGGTTTTTCAAAATATTGGTTAAAGGTTTTGGATCGAGCTGATATTTTAGGAGGATGGTCACTATGATGAGAAGATCATCCTCACAAAAAATCAGCTCAATCAGAAACTTCTAAATCCATCAAAAGTGATTTACAAATTATTGAAAAAAGTTGGTAAAAAATCGACGGTTCACATTCTAAATCACTTTTAATGGGGTTAGAAGTTTCAAATTTGACTGTTTTTTTTTTTTCGGATGATCTTCCCATCAGAGATCATCCTCACAAAAAATTAGCTCAATCCGAAACTTCTAACCTATATTTTGAAAATTTATTAATGTGACATTATTTTTATATATGTTTTTTCATATGGCCTTGATCCTTACCCTATATATATATAGGGGGGCGTTCAATGGCAAACTTTTTAGCAAACTTTTTGGCAAAACATTTTTCAAAACATTGGTTAGAGATTTTGGAATGCGCTGATTTTTGGTGAGGATGATATCTACGGTGAGGAGATCATCATCACCAAAAATCAGCTCATTCCAAAACTTCTAACCCCATCAAAAACAGTTTACAAAAAATGGACGGTCCACGAGTTTTCAGCTTGTAAACATGGGTTAGAAGTTTTGGAATAGGCTGATTTTTTATGAGGATGATCTCCTCACCGTAGAGATAATCCTCACCAAAAATCAGCCCATTCCAAAACCTCTAACCCATGTGTTTGAAAAATGTTTTGCCAAAAAGTTTGCTAAAAAGTTTGCCATTGAACGCTACCCATTATGGGGGCGTTCAATGGCAAACTTTTTAGCAAACTTTTTGGCAAAACATTTATCAAAACATGGGTTAGAGGTTTTAGAATGCGCTCATTTTTGGTGAGGATTATATCTACGGTTAGGAGATCATCATCACAAAAAATCAGCCCATTCCAAAACTTCTAACCCCATCAAAAACAGTTTACAAAAAATGGACGGTCTACGAGTTTTCAGCTTGTAAACATGGGTTAAAAGTTTTGGAATGGGCTGATTTTTGGTGAGGATGATCTCCTCACTGTAGAGATCATCCATACCAAAAATCAGCCCATTCCAAAACCTCTAACACATGTTTTGAAAAATGTTTAGCCAAAAAGTTTGCTAAGAAGTTTGCCATTGAACGCTACACTATATGGGGGGTGTTCAGTGGCAAACTTTTTGGCAAAACATTTTTCAAAACATGGGTTAGAGGTTTTGGAATGCACAGATTTTTGGTGAGGATGATATCTACGGTGAGGAGATCATCATCACCAAAAATCAGTCCATTCCAAAACTTCTAACCCATCAAAAACAGTTTACAAACAATGGACGGTCCACGAGTTTTCAACTTGTAAACATGGGTTAGAAGTTTTGGAATGGGCTGATTTTTGGTGAGGATGATCTCCTCACCATAGAGATCATCTTCGCCAAAAATCAGCCCATTCCAAAACCTCTAACCCATGTTTTGAAAAATGTTTTGCCAAAAAGTTTGCCATTGAACGCTACCCTATATGGGGGGGCATTCAATGGCAAACTTTTTAGCAAACTTTTTGGCAAAACATTTATCAAAACATGGGTTAGAGATTTTGGAATGCGCTGATTTTTGGTGAGGATGATATCTTCGGTGAGGAGATCATCATCACCAAAAATCAGCCCATTCCAAAACTTCTAACCAATCAAAAACAGTTTACAAAAAATGGACGGTCCACAAGTTTTCAGCTTGTAAACATAGGTTAGAAGTTTTGGAATGGGCTGATTTTTGGTGAGGATGATCTCCTCACCGTAGAGATCATCTTCACCAAAAATCAGCCCATTCCAAAACCTCTAACTTTCCATTGAACGCTACCCTGTATGAGGGGCGTTCATTGGCAAACATTTTAGCAAACTTTTTGGCAAAACATTTTTCAAAACATGGGTTAGAGGTTTTGGAATGCGCTGATTTTTGGTGAGGATGATATCTACGGTGAGGAGATCATCCTCACCAAAAATCAGCCCATTCCAGAACTTCTAACCCCATCAAAAACAGTTTACAAAAAATGGACGATCCACGAGTTTTCAGCTTGTAAACATGAGTTAGAGGTTTTGGAATGGGCTGATTTTTGGTGAGGATGATCTCTACGGTGAGGAGATCATCCTCACCAAAACTCAGCCCATTCCAAAACTTCTAACCCATGTTTACAAGCTAAAAAATTGTGGACCGTCCATTTTTTGTAAACTTTTTTTTGATGGGGTTAGAAGTTTTGGGATGGGCTGATTTTTGGTGATGATGATCTCTATGGTTAGGAGATCATTCATAAAAAATAAGCTCATTCCAAAACTTCTAACCCCATCAAAAATGGTTTACAAAAAATGGACGGTCCACAATTTTTCAACTTGTAAACATGGTGTTAAAATGTTTGGAATGGGCTGATTTTTGGTGAGGATGATCTTCTAATCATAGAGATCATCCTCATCAAAAATTAGCCAATTTCAAAACTTCTAACCCATGTAGGACAAAACACGTTTGTTAAAGTGTAGGGTAAAGCTTAGGGTGTTGAACATTTCCCTATATATATTCGATCATTCTTGTTTGGGTTGACTCGTTTGGGTTGATCTTGAGAAGTTCCAACCTCTACTTTTGACTGAGTTGTCTCAATATCAATTGAGTCCAGTTGAGCGGACTCATACTTGGCCTCAAACTCTCTTTTTTTTATAAAAATGGACTCACTTTTTTTTTTTTTTATTGAAATCTTTCATCAATTTAGAATCGAGATCTTCGATTAGTCTTCTATTTCAATTAAAACTCTAGCTTTTGTAAAATTGGATTCGTAGCTCCTTCCCATTCTTTATTTAATCTTACTCCTCCAAACAGAGTTTTAGTCCCATACAAACTCCACAACGAGTTCGAAAAACATTTGAACTCCAGTCTTTTTATTAATAGAGCGCACCACCAACTAGAGTTTCAATTCGACACTTTACGTCTCATTGAAGAGGGCTCTATCTTCTTATAAATATAACACAAGACTGCTACCAGTGATGGTTGATTCCTGAAGAGATTTGCAGCGAGGTTTTTTAATTCGACACATCACACCTTATTGAAGAAAGCTCTATTTTCTTATAAACAAAACACAACACAGATTCTTGGAAGTGGTTTGCAATAGTTCATAGGAGTGACGTTTACACCAGATCATATGTTAGTGATCTCTCCCTAATATCCGCCAAAGGAATCATCATCCCATTTTTTATTGGAAAGGGTTGTTTCTAGATTCTTTCCGAGTTTTTGCTTATTTCTTCTTGTATTGCTGTAATCCAAGGAAAGTTTTTTTTTTTTTTTAGGTTTTAAAACCATTTCCTCCTTTCCAGAATTTTTTATTTAATTGTTTCACGACTGAAATTGAGGGATCCATATCCAACAATTTTGATGTTGTAACAGAGATCACGTTCATGAGTAAGTTGTGTTCCTCTCTCTCCCTACATGATCTACCCATGTTAATGGTAGTGATGAGGAGGTTCGCCATTGATTTTTTCTTCCAAGTAGATAATAATATGGCAAAGATGTAGTGCACCATAGAGGCAAGCCAGATCATAACAATGCTATTGAAGAGACCTAACAGAGCATACTTTTGGGGAGAAGGAAGTTATGATCCTTTTGGCATATCTGATTTCTTCATCAGAACAACAAGGCTCACCTCTTATGGGTCTTGAATACAAACAAGAACATATAGCATGTGCAATCCCCAATTTTTCATTTTTTTTTTATAAATAAAAAAAAAGGGTTGCATCGGCTTCTCTTTTCATTGCTCTTGATAATGTTTCAAGCATGGACTCGAAAGATTTCTTTGCTGCATTTGCTTCAGCATTACTACACTTGTCTAATGATTTCCACCTATGAACACTGATGATTCTGAATTTCTTTCTTCATCTATCTCCAACGCATGCGTAGCTTTCTTAGGGATTGAAAGAACATCTGTACCTCTATTACATATGTAGAAGAGAATTCCCATACATGATAGATGGAAGGATGATCATGGGATCTGGATACGCAGAAGAACCATGCGACGACCTATTTGTCTAGCTAGTTGGCCAAGCTCTAAATCAGTCGTTTATCATTAGTGCTTAAGAGTGGATAATGTCAACTAGCTGACAAACGTTAATTGGCTAGAAAAATCACTTGATGTCGGATTTGTTCAAGCAGAAGAACCATGCAACGAGCTATTTATCCAACTAATAGGCCAATCTATAAAGTAGCTGACCATCAGTAGTGCTTAAGAATGGATAACGTCAACTAGTTGACAAACGTCAATTGGCTAGAAGAATGACTTGACATAAGATTTGTTCACACAAAATAATCATGCGACGAGTCATTTGTTCAGTCGGTTGGCCAATCTTTAAAGCAACTGTTCATCAGTAATGCTTAGGAGTGGACAACGTCAACTGGCTGACAAACGTCAATTGACTTACGGAATCACTTGATGCGAGATTTGTTCATACAGGAGAATCATGCGACGAACTATTTGTTTAGCCGGTTGGCCAATTTCTAAAGCAACTGTTCATCAGTAATGCTTAATAGTGGACAATGTCAACTGACTGACAAACGTCAATTGGCTTGCAGAATTCACGAGACTCAAGATTTGTATACGTAGAAGATCCATGCGACGACCTATTTGTCTAGCTAGTTGGCCAATCTCTAAAGCAACTGTTCATCAGTAGTGCTAAGGAGTAGACAACGTCAACTGATTGACAAACGTCAATTGGCTAATCTATAGCGCCATAGCATTATTGAACATGATAGATTTTTTATTCATACTCTTATATACTTTTAGTCAATGTGACACTAGTACTTTTGAATAAATGTGTTTATTCTTTCTTTTTTCGTTGAAATTTTGCAAAAATGGCTAGGAACACTCTTTCCAAAAGTTCAAGGAATAAGAATCTTTTCAAACGAAGCTTACTGCGTGAAGGTTGGGTAGATGACCATGCAAATCCTTCTCAGAAAGGAAAATGGTTTTGTTTTTCCCATGTTATGATATCTGGTCATTCAAGAAAAGGAAATATTTTATCTGTGGAGCTGAAGCTTGCAGTGCACACATCGATGACTGGTCCTTTGAAGGCACATGATACAGAAAGGGACACATCACTTGATTTGGCAACTTTGAGTGAATATCCTTCAACGGTTGACCTACTTCCTAGAGATGAGATTGATACGGAGCGTCAGCCATCTTTATGTCATCTTCCACATCATGATCGAACTCGCTATTGTCTACAGGCTGTTTTAACACAGAAAATCATGCAACGTTTCACTCGATGGGGTTCGAATATTGAACCTCGAGGTGACATTCGATATCTCAGTGGTTTTTGGGACTGGAGCTTGGACGTGAGCCATAAACTACAAATCAAAAAGTCGATAACTTCCCTTGGTGAAACTATATTTGCATCTAGTAAGGAGTACAGTCGTCTTAATGGTATGTACCGGGTTTTGTGTGAGTTTTGGTGTCCCGAGACCAATTCTTTTGTGACAGGTCGTGGGGAAGTTGGCATTTCTTTATGGGAAATGCAAAAAATTTCTGGGCTTTCTATCACCGGTGAGTATTATGAAGAAGTGGTACCCAGTCTCGATGAACTCATGGGTTGCAACGGTGTTTCAGGGCTTCCTCTTTCCTATCAGTATCTGTTCAAGGCATATGCTTTACTGATTCTTGAAAAATGGAGTGACTGTGTTAGTCACAGTGAGTGGCTTGATTTCTAGTACGTTAAAGCTGAACGAATTTCTAATCCTCGTCTGACAGTAGAGTATAAAGAAAGGGTAAAATCGTTCTACATTAATCGTAATGGCTGTCAGTATCCTAAAACAAAATTACGAAAACCCTTTTCTTTTCGAGTTACTTTGGCTAAGGGAGGTCGTAAAGAGGGAGAGAATCCATTTACCAGACTCGATTTTCCTACTAATCAGAATGTCGAAGATGAAGCTATGACAGCTGCATACCTCTCCTTATGGTTGTGTCGTTTTGTTCTCCCTCGTGAGAATGGTGATGTTATACGTCCAGGTACTTTCAAGATAACAGCATTGATGACTCGAAGTACTATATTCAGTTTGGTACCTCCACTTCTGTGTTGTTTGTACAAAGGTCTAACTTAGACTTATTGGGATATGAAAACACAAAAAGTTGTAGGTGCTTCCACGAGTTATTGTCCTCTTCATTACTTGTTTGGGTGGGTTGGACTTTATTTTCCTCGGGGAGTATTTGGTAGCATTGATGCTGACTTTGGACCTCCGTATTTGGTTCGCACAGTTGGTGTTTCCAACTCATACTTTTATTGGGAAGATAGTGCTAAAGATGCGAGGGATCAGATCATCACCATGGATTCTAGTGATTTTAAATGGCATCCTGAGGAGATTTGACTACCAAAAGGTCATAGAAGGATACGGACTGATGATGGTGATGATCCTTCTGAAGTTCAAGCTTTCATGATAAGCTGTTGTCCTGGAATTGTTATGTTTCAATATGGTGATGCTTGCGAGGTGGAAATGTATAGCTCTCATAGGTTTGCTCGTCAACAAGGATTTCGTAAACGTATCCCCGAAACTCCGATTCTTTTCACAAGATCCGTGGATGGGATAGAGTTATACAGTTTATGGTTGTCTTTGACTCAAACCAAAAGTTGAGTCAACTTTTTTATTCCTCCGAAAATGCAAGACATGAGTCGGCAATTTGATAAGAGTTATAGGGATTGGTGGTTCAAGATGTAGTACCTCACTTGGATGCCCTTAATTTTCATCTTCTTGAAGATAGCGTCTCTGTTCCGAACTTTAATTTTGATGAAAGAAAAGGAGTTGAAGATCGTAAGGCATGTCGTACTTTGCTTGTCACTCAAAAACCTTCTCGAAAAAGAAGAATAGAACACATACGCATTGATGATACGCAAAATGTCATTACGGAGCCTAGATTGAAATTGCGTTTCAAAAAACTACTATCAACACCAACGACTACTCAGACAGAACAGACCAACATTGTTGGGGTAGATGTAGAACAAGCTGTTCATAGATCAAGTCCCGTGGATTCTTTGAAGCATATTGCTCATATCGAGCCTAAAGATACGAGTGTGACCCTAGATGAGCAAGAAGCTGAAGCTGAGAATGATGTGTCTCCTAGGAAAGGTAATTTTACACATTTTTTCCTTTCTTAGAAATTTCATGTTTTTTTTTTCTTTTTTTTAATGTATAATCTTTTGTGATTTAATTGTTCTCGCATAATCATCAACTAATGTACACTCCATTGCTGATTTGTTCGCCTCAGAAGATTTTCCAATCCTCCCTGTCTTCTCGGGTATGGGAGATGTTTGGAATGTCAATCATCTTAGTAGAGGGCTTTCGAAATTGGTTGATACTGAAGACCCCTCAAAGAGTGATGGGGACGAAGTTTCTTCATGTCCTCGTCAGAATTCTCGTGGCACTCCATCAACTTCAACTACACATACGACTCCTATCGCATTAGCTTTACCTACTTCTAATAAGTTGATTGATTCATCTGTGATTGTTCCAAAGTTATATGGAATGCTTACTGTTTCTACCCAAACTCGACAAGCTTCTTTGCATGATAGTGACATCGACTTATACGTTCAATAAGCATTACATTGAGCTAGTGATGAATTCCTTCGATCTAGAGTTGAGTTGATGCTTAATATTGGCTTTTCCAACCTAAGAGAATGAAAATCACTTCATATGTCTGCCATCATTTCTTCTCTCAAGGATGCTTTCAGAACTGATCCTATGCCTTTTGCTAACTTCTTCGAATCGCTTATAACTGGAGTAGAAGCATATCTTTCAAGATGAGAGAAGGCTTTATCATCTTTGTCAACAGATGATAGGGATCTTCAGTTATCTGTCTTAGATCAGGAAGCTCAGCTAAAACATCAATCAGTGGATAGTTTACGTATACAACTGACTGAAGTTAAAGATAAAGAAGTTGAACTAACTAAACGAGAAGTTGAGTTATAAATCGAGTTGACTCAGATTAGAGAAATGCTACCACAAGTCACTGCTTCTAAAAAAATCTCTTAATACTCAAGTTCAGGAAGAAGATGAGGCTCTACTTACAGTTAAAGCAGAGCGAACTCGCTTATTTAATACTCCAATCATTGATGATGATGAAATAACTGTTTGTGAAGCCGAGAGAGAGTCTTTGAAGAAGAAGTTTTGGAACCTTACTTCTTTATATTAAGTTTATTTTTCTATTTTTTTATTTTTTACTGTATAGGACTTAGGAAATTATAACATTGTTTATTTCATTCGAAATTAATAAAATTCCCTTCTTTCCTTATACAAGTATCTTATTATTTTTTGCTAATGTGGTTGAACCTGAAGTAACTTTACAAGCTACCTACGTACCCAAAAATGGGATCAAACCATAACGTAGTTCAGATGGATAATGCTCTAAGTTTTTCCTAGACCGCCCTCTCGGATTTTCAATCTAGCGAGCTGAATTCCTTTTTTTTTTGGACCGTTCACAGTTTTAACTCATGCAGGTCAGGAGTATCATGTAGTTTAAGCTCGTATGATAATGAGCATTGCTAAATAGTTTAGGCTCGTGCCGAGGAGCATTGTCAAACAGTTTAGGCTCGTGCCAAGGAGCATCATTCTTTTAAGCATAGTATCTTTTGAGAAATTTGCCGTTGATTGGACCAAAACGTAATCCCTCTGGTGTTACAAGAAGGTATGCACCATTAGTGTATACTTCTTTCACTACATGAGGCCCATCCCATTTTGGATCAAACTTCTTTTCAGAACGGTGTGAGAGGATGATTGGTCGTTGTACGGCGAGAACTAAATCGCCAACTTGAAAAAAACGTGGTCGAACTTTCTTATTGAATGCACGTGACAGCCGGGCTTGGTAACATTCTAGCCGTTGTTGTGCTTCCAATCTCTTTTCGTCTAATGCTTCAAGTTCAGCCAGACGTAATTTGGCATTCTCTTCACAAGTTAGACCTTCTAGGATTGCAATTCTTAATGAAGGTATTTGACATTCCAAAGGCAGAACATCTTCAACTCCATAAACCAATGAATAAGGTGTGGCTTGTGTGGAGGTGCGGTATGAGGTTCTGTATGCCCATAATGCTTCTCCAATTCGTTCATGCCAATCTTTTTTTGATTTTGAGACAACCTTCTTAAGAAGCTTGCAGAGAGTTTTGTTGAAGGCTTCGGCGAGTCCATTTGCTGCGACGTTGTACATTATAGAACATCTCTGCTTAATGTTAAACTTCATGCAGAATTGATCCATCAGTGTGTTGCTAAAAGATTTTCCATTATCTATCATGATATATCACGGAATGCTGTAACGAAAAATGATATTATTTTTTATGAAGTCGACTACCGTTTCTTTCTTGACCTCTCGAAGGGGAACTACTTCAGCCCACTTAGAAAAGTAATCAGTTGCGGTAAGGATATAAAGATGTTGTCTTGAGAATTTTGGGAGTGGTCCAACGACATCAAGTCTCCACCCGTCAAAGGGCCAAGATGCGATTGTAGGATGTAATGGCTCCGGTGGTTGACGAATGTAATCTCCATGAAATTGGCAAGCTTTACACATCTTTGCATGGTTTAAAGAATCTTTTCCCATAGTAGGCCAATAAAATCCCATCCTCTTCAGACTGTGATGGGGTTTCGACCCTGACTGATGTGAACCACACACTCCAGAATGTGCTTCTTCTAAAGCATCTCAGATTTCATCATCTCCGAAACATCTCATTAAGATATCATCGAAAGATCGACAATATAACTTATCGTTGAAATATAAAAATCGAGGTGCCCTACGACGTATTTTATTTTATGCTTTAGGTCGTCTGGCAATTTCCCATGCTGTAGATAGTCGATAAGTGGCTGTCTCCAATCTTTGACTTCGACTATTTCGACGGTGTTCGCTTTGTGTGATTCACAATTTTTCTCTATCAAAGGAGGTAGTACCCACCTATGACAGAGAGGGATACTCATTGTCTCTCCTTCTAGCATGGCCAAACTTGCAGCAAGACTAGCTAAAGCGTTAGCCTGCTTGTTTTCGACTCTTGGTATGTATTTGATGATGACATCTTCAAACTGACTTAGAAGTTGTGTAGCATACTGGTGATAAGGTACCAACTCATGTTTTCGAACATCATACTTTGTTGAGAGTTGGTTGATGATAAGCTGTGAGTCCCCATAAATATAGAGTTGGTGTAACTTTATCTTTAGCCCGAGTTCTCATTTTGTGGGGTGATAAAAATTACACCTGCCCCCGCTCCATCTCTTCTAGCTGCGCCATCAAAGAACAATCTCCAAGCTGGAAACACATCAATAGAGAATACTTCTTCATCAAGCAAGTCGTGAGATAATTCCCATTCAACTGGAATAGGATGATCAGCAAGAAAGTCGGCTAATGCTTG